>NC_051235.1:32494195-32499195 GCF_015220715.1 Pygocentrus nattereri
TGCACCACTGTTAATGTTCACCACTGTTAATGTACAGCACTGTTAATGTTCACCACTGTTAATATGCACCACTGTTAATGTACATCACTGTTAATATTCACCACTGTTAATGTTCACCACCGTTAATGATCACCACCGTTAATGTTCACAACTGTTAATGTGCACCACTGTTAATGTTCACCACCGTTAATGTGCACCACCGTTAATGTGCACCACTGTTAATGTTCACCACTGTTAATGTTCACCACTGTTAATATTCACCACTGTTAATGTTCACCACCGTTAATGATCACCACCGTTAATGTTCACCACTGTTAATGTGCACCACTGTTAATGTTCACCACTGTTAATGTTCACCACCGTTAATGTTCACCACTGTTACTGTTCACCACTGTTAATATTCACCACTGTTAATGTGCACCACCGTTAATGATCACCACTGTTAATGTACATCACTGTTAATATTCACCACTGTTAATGTTCACCACCGTTAATGATCACCACCGTTAATGTTCACAACTGTTAATGTGCACCACCGTTAATGTGCACCACCGTTAATGTGCACCACTGTTAATGTTCACCACTGTTAATGTTCACCACTGTTAATGTTCACCACCGTTAATGATCACCACCGTTAATGTTCACCACTGTTAATGTGCACCACTGTTAATGTTCACCACTGTTAATGTTCACCACCGTTAATGTTCACCACTGTTACTGTTCACCACTGTTAATATTCACCACTGTTAATGTGCACCACCGTTAATGATCACCACTGTTAATGTACAGCACTGTTAATGATCACCACTGTTAATGTACAGCACTGTTAATGTTCACCACTGTTAATGTGCACCAGTGTTAATGTTCACCACTGTTAATGTTCACCACTGTTAATGTTCACCACTGTTAATGTGCACCACTTAAAATATGCCTCACTTTACTGACAGCTGACAGCTTCCAAGCTCTTATAATATAGTGCTTTATGTTAGCCATTTGTAATGCATTATAAGCATGGCTATGAACTTTAATGCATTTTCGCAAAAATGTATAGCTATGTTTATGCTGCCTTCTGAGCACATTATAACATATTGTTATTGTGTTCATGGGTTCTTTTAGACATGGTATTCATAGCAAGCGTTAGCGACCCTTTAAAGAACCACGCATTGGAAGCTTCCTTGGTAAACAATGGTCACTCACGTTGCTCTGAAGGGCCCTTTCTGCTTCCGCAGCTTTGTTTGTAAGGCTGCGGGCGCTAACGCAGAGCCGCTAACGGTGAGCTAGTGTTAGCGCTGTGTTGTGGAGTGAGCAGTTTAATTACTCGGCTTCCCCTTAAATCTCAGACAGCCGTCTCTTCACATTAACCTGCTGGGTTTCACACGCCGCCGCAAATGCGCTTTTATTTGTTTATTCGGCTCCCTGTTAGCTCGCCCAGGCTAATCTCTTCCAATATCAAGCATGAGCGACCAGATTTGGAATGAGGAATTAGTGGCCACGGCTGAGACCAGGCTAGTTTCCGTTTTTAGATGCAAAGCACCTCAATGACCTGTCTGGAGGGCTTACACTGCACTGAAGATCCACAAACACCAGCTTCAGAGGTCTGGAATTAATTGCTTAAGCAGTAGAACCCGAGATGGAGTGTGTTATGGTGGAATAACATCCCGGCTGTGATCTGGTGTCCGTAGATCATCCCAGCCGTGATGTTATTGGTGATAACTCCCTCCTCTAGTGTCTCTACTGCTTTAATACACCAGTTAAATTAATACAGTAAGAAATGAATAAACTGGCCGTGAACGCGGCTTTAATATGTTTTAATGTTCAGCTCCTTCCTCCTAATTATAGCTCCTTAACGAGCAGCTCGTTGCTACGTCAGAGTAACAAGCTCCGCCCACTCGCCGCTCAGCCGGCAGTTCGTTCTCCAGCTCCTTACACTAAATTCCCAAACTGTCGTCTCCACTGAGCAGCTTTTCAGTCGGCAGCTGTGACAGAAGTTGGGTTAATTTCTGGCTGATTCCAGGTTGTTCAGCTGGTCTTCTGTCACAGCTGCCGACTGAAAAGCTGCTCAGTGGTGACGACAGTTTGGGAATTTAGGGTCGTCTCGTCTTCAGAGTCGGACCAAATCGGCTGTCGGTCAAATCTGATCTCAACAGCGTCCGTATTCTGTTTGTGGCAAAGTAAGAAGTAAAAACGTTCAAATGGCTTAAGCATCTCCTACAGCTGTCAGAGTCGTTGCTTAGCAACGGTAGTGTATCTGTGAAGAAAACATACTGTTTATGGTGAAATAACAGAATGCTTCTCAACCAATCAGCTTCCATGGCCAGAACTAACTGCTGTCGTAATATCAACAATTGCTGCTATTTTGATGATTAATTTGCTTGTGAAGAAGGTTTTTTAGTAAAGACAGTGGTTCTATTGGAAATCATGGACACTCAAAGAACTGTTTGGAATGCTTAAATGTTTGTTTGCTTGGTGAAACGGTTCTTCAGATTGGTACTTTATAGGGTTCTATATAGCACCAAAAAGGATTCTTCTGTTGGTACAATGTCAAGCTTGTCACAATAGTAGAACCTAGGTAAGACTCACCCAATCACATGATACCACCACCATAGGGAAACTCAAGCTTCCTCCACGTCATGTGAAGCCCCACCGCAGAAAATCAAGAACACATGGAATTTGACCAGCGATGTTCAAACTTTTGCAACCAACTCTTGTATATTTCAAGACAAACAATGAATTTCCCATTAGGCGGCACATTTATTTGTCCGCTAATGTTCCATAGAGCACGTCCAGCTTCGAAAACGTAGCTATTAATGAACGCATTAGTGGGCGGGGCATGGATGGGTCAATTGGAGGAAGTCTGGGATGTAAAACTGTGCATTTGTTTGAACCTAAAGCAGCCGAGGGCCACGTTTCAGCGCCGGGTCTGTCTGTAATTGGTTGGGCTTATGGAGGAATATTGACCAGATTTAATTGCCTTCATTTATTATGTTGATTTCCAGCACACAGCTTGGAAAAAAAAATCCATCGGAAGTCCCCACCCGTCCCCGTGTGACAGAACAACAAATGTCCTTCACTTTGGTGTAATTGCTTCTTTATTGATGAATGAACAAGCCGGTGTGGCCACAGAGCGCCTCCCTAACTATTCACACATTAAACATTAACGGTGTCACTGGGCTGCAACCTTGAACGCCGCTCCGTTCCTGATTTACTGCAGCGCCGCTCCCGTCCCGCGCTGTTTATTAAAAGATTTTCAGTGAAGGAAAGACGGGGGGTGAAGTCGACTAACACCGGCTACCGGCTCTGAGGCCGCAGCTCCTCCGGAAATCTCCCCGCATGCACTCTCAGCCTCGGAATGATTCATATTCTTGTCCAATGACATTAAAAAAAACGTCCAAAAAAAAACAAATGTCAGATTTGCATGCGCTCCATGGAGGCCGGCCAAGAGACGTTAGAAAGGAAGCTTTGTTTTCTTGCTACACATGTATTGAGTGGAACTCCTCAGCTGAGGGAGCGTAAACGTCACATATTTGGACATACATTAGATTTGCATACATATTAAACCCCATCAGTCGCTCACCAAAACCCAGCTGGTGCTGTTTTACACTGGCCACTTTATTGGAAACTCCTACCTTGTGCTTCCACTAACTGACCACTTTATTAGAAACACCTACCTTGTGCTTCTACTCACTGGCCACTTTATTAGAAACACCTACCTTGTGCTTCCACTCACTGGCCACTTTATTAGAAACACCTACCTTGTGCTTCCACTAACTGGCCACTTTATTAGAAACACCTACCTTGTGCTTCCACTAACTGGCCACTTTATTAGAAACACCTACCTTGTGCTTCTACTCACTGGCCACTTTATTAGAAACACCTACCTTGTGCTTCCACTCACTGGCCACTTTATTAGAAACACCTACCTTGTGCTTCCACTAACTGGCCACTTTATTAGAAACTCCTACCTTGTGCTTCCACTAACTGACCACTTTATTAGAAACACCTACCTTGTGCTTCTACTCACTGGCCACTTTATTAGAAACACCTACCTTGTGCTTCCACTCACTGGCCACTTTATTAGAAACACCTACCTTGTGCTTCCACTCACTGGCCACTTTATTAGAAACACCTACCATGTGCTTGCACTCACTGGCCACTTTATTAGAAACACCCACCTTGTGCTTCCACTCACTGGCCACTTTTTTGGAAACTCCCACCTTGTGCTTCCACTCACTGGCCACTTTATTAGAAACACCTACCTTGTGCTTCCACTAACTGGCCACTTTATTAGAAACACCTACCTTGTGCTTCCACTCACTGGCCACTTTATTAGAAACACCTACCATGTGCTTCCACTCACTGACCACTTTTTTGGAAACTCCCACCTTGTGCTTCCACTAACTGGCCACTTTATTGGAAACTCCTACCTTGTGCTTCCACTAACTGGCCACTTTATTAGAAACACCTACCTTGTGCTTCCACTCACTGGCCACTTTATTAGAAACACCTACCTTGTACTTCCACTAACTGGCCACTTTATTAGAAACACCTACCTTGTGCTTCCACTCACTGGCCACTTTATTAGAAACACCTACCTTGTACTTCCACACACTGGCCACTTTATTAGAAACACCTACCTTGTACTTCCACACACTGGCCACTTTATTAGAAACACCTACCTTGTACTTCCACTAACTGGCCACTTTATTGGAAACTCCTACCTTGTGCTTCCACTCACTGGCCACTTTATTAGAAACACCTACCTTGTACTTCCACACACTGGCCACTTTATTAGAAACACCTACCTTGTACTTCCACACACTGGCCACTTTATTAGAAACACCTACCTTGTGCTTCCACTCACTGGCCACTTTATTGGAAACTCCTACCTTGTGCTTCCACTAACTGGCCACTTTATTGGAAACTCCTACCTTGTGCTTCCACTCACTGGCCACTTTATTAGAAACACCTCCCTCTTAGCTCCACTATGTAAGTATGTGTTG
>NC_051235.1:32501695-32521695 GCF_015220715.1 Pygocentrus nattereri
GGTCATTCTCAGCACTGCAGTAACACTGACGTGGTGGTGGTGTGTCAGTGTGTGTTGTGTTGGTGCGAGTGGATCAGACACAGCAGTGCTGCTGGAGTTTTTAAACCCTGTGTCCACTCACTGTCCACTCTATTAGACACTCCTACCTTGTGGGTCCACCTTGTAGATGTAAAGTCAGAGACGACAGCTCATCTGCTGCTGCACAGTTTGTGCTGGTCATCCTCTAGTCCTTCATCAGTGGCCACAGGACGCTGCCCACAGGACGCTGCTCACAGGACGCTGCCCACAGGACGCTGCCCACAGGACGCTGCCCACAGGACGCTGCCCACAGGACGCTGCTCACAGGACGCTGCCCACAGGACGCTGCCCACAGGACGCTGCTGGCTGGATGTTTTTGGTTGGTGGACTATTCTCAGTCCAGCAGCGGCACTGAGGTGTTTAAAAACTCCAGCAGCACTGCTGTGTCTGATCCACTCAGACCAGCACAACACACTAACACACCACCACCACGTCAGTGTCACTGCAGTTCTGAGAATGACCCACCACCCAAACAGTACCTGCTCTGTGAGGGTCCATGGGGGTCCTGACCACTGAAGAACAGGGTAACAGAGTATCAGAGAAACAGATGGACTACAGTCTGTAACTGTAGAACTACAGAGTGCAGCTATACAGTAAGTGGAGCTGATAAAGTGGACAGTGAGGTGGTCAGAATGTTATGGCTGATGCGTGTATGTTTCAGCTGTATTTTGTGTAATATTTACCCTGTGAATCTCTAATTGTATTAAAACCAAGGTTTGTTTTAGCCTAAACCTTAAAATATAATATCAGCCCAAGAGAAATTCATCACAGATTCATCACAGATTTATTGGAAACACATCAGTGACAGAAATGTTTACTAGCCTAAAACTAAGAAAAAGCCAAAACAAGTGTCGGCACATGCGCCGAATGCCTGGCTGGAACCTGCTGGTGTGGAACTGTGGACCTGCAGGCTGATATTATTGGCTTTAGACGGTTGGACTCATCCAGACTAACTACCATTACCTAGACTCAGTTCTGAACTAAGAATCAAACAGTAAACACCAAGTTACTAGATTTATATTAGTAATTCCAACAAATAAGTGATGTAAACCAAAAAATTAAGCTGAAGTGCCAAATGCAGTTATTCAGTTTTACAGCAGACACATATTCTTTATTTTTAAAAGAGCTTTTGCTGAGGTATTAATCAAAAGTAACATATCTGACTTACTTCATGTGGCTTTATTAATCATAAAACACAAACAGGGCAACACTTTCTATAAATGTCACTTTTGTGAGCATCTATAAACACATCTGTAACACCTTATAATGCATTCATAAGGTATTATAAACATAGCTATAAATATTTATAAAAATGCATTACACGTTATAACCATGCTTATAATGTATTATGAATTCTTAACATAATGCATTATAAGTACTGTTCATAACACATTATAAGAGCTCATAAGCTGTATTAGTCCACTCTAAGTAAAGTGGAGCGTACTGGACTAAAGCCTCCTCCAGGGTTCAGACTGAGGCTTCAAGTTGAAGAATTTACTGAAGGATTTACTGAAACAGTAAAACACAATAAAGCTCATTACAGGAACATCTGAATATTCAGGACTGAAGCCCTGAAGATGAAGCTCTAACAGTCCCAGCACTGAGAAATAAAACTCTGGAAATCTCAGTAAATAAACTTTATATTAGTCTTTACTTTAAACTCTCCAAGCTGGAAAAGACTTATTTGGCACTGACAGTGTAACATGTTATTAACACTAGTCATAATACAGTATATTAACAATTCATAGTGTATAATAAACATGGCTATAAATGTAATTCATTTTCATAAATATTTATTACCATGTTTATAATGTCTTATGAATGCATTATAACATTAAATGTTATCAATGTGTTTATAGACGCTTACAAATGTGACATTCATAGACAGTGTTACCTCAAACAACATATCAATCTCAGATGATTACAGTCAATCAGAAAAACTGCATCAGGACGCCTCTAGTCTTTGATCACGTGGGCCAATTAAGCCAAGAATCAACAACATGTGTTGATAAAAGTGCCTTACAGACATGAAACGTGCCCTCAGAACATGAGAACATCAGAGCTGCTTCATCTGAGCGACGTCAGTCAGCAGTGACTGCAGCGAAGCGTCCTCGGAGTCGCTCAGACGGAGAGGAGAAGTGCGCCAGAGCCATATATGGTGTGTTTTGGTCACAGTCTGCTATTTCAGTTGTGCAGATTGTGCGGCGGACGGACAGACAGAAGGACAGACGGACGGGCGGATGATGAAATGCCACGAACGCAGTGGAGGAAAAATAGGTCAGACTCAGTGGGTTCTCGACTTCATTCCCTGACATGTCATCACACGAGAACCGAAATGAAGAAAAATTGAAGTAACTAGACATGCGCCTCGGGTTTGAGCTGTTTTTCTTTTTTTCTTTTCTTTTTTTTAGGAGATGGTTCTAGAAGCTTTCTGTCCAAACCAGCCCAGATAAAGATGTTCAACCTGAAACCTCTAATGCTAATTACTTTCATATGATTGATGTCTGACTCGCAGGTCCCTGAAACAACTGGAGAAATTCTGTGGAAAGTGCATATTATAAAGTTCAGTCTATATCACAGCAGCGTCTGTAAGCAGAGGAGGAGATGTGTCTGATCCACTCAGACCAGCACAACACACGCTAAAACACCACCATCAGTGTTACTGCAGTGATGAGAATGACTACTACTCAAACCACACGCTGTCCATCAGGGAACGTCCACTAAAATATGGAATTTAATCCATTTGTATTTTATTTTTTCACAGTGACCTCAGAATAAAGTCGGTCACACCAGTGACGTCAGCTAGAAGCTTCATATGAGATCATGAGCTGAATGAGAAGATCTCTGAGAACTGAGAGACTCAGTGGACTCACCATGAGCTTTTCTTCATAGATCCTCAGACAACAGGTCAAAGGAGGTCGAGTGATGTCATCAGCGTGACTTTTATTTCAAAATAAGAGCTTTTTTATTATGCAGTAACACCAGTGACGCGACTCCTGGGGGACTTTTATTATATATAATATTTACTTGGCTTTTATTTTCTTTATGTCCCTTAATTCATATATTCCATAGTCATGTAGCGATTGTTGAAGCTAAAATTGGGTGAAAAAGTGTTTTTTCTTCAAAATACGTCCTCGGCCTTCACACACGACCGTGGGGACGAGCTCTTCTGTGGTGCTTGGAGTTCTAGATAATTGATTAAAATACCAATATTGCTAAATTGAGGCTCAAGAAGAAGGTGCAATTGTTAAAAGGACTTATAGTTTTATTTTAAAATATAAATAAATTGTAACCCCAACATGTTTGCCAAGTGTAATATATCTGTAAACCATAGGAACAACCACCAGAACACGTGATTAATAATTATTCTGCAGTTTTATTGGAGTTATTCTAATAACAGCACAGCAGGTTTAAGCCAATGTAAGCGGTTTATAGTGATGCCATAGCATGTGTCTTTATTTCATAGCGCTTTACTGTGGGGCACTGTTCATTAGGCTCCATGACACCTACATAAGGTTGTCATGACAACTGAAATATCCCTACATAACTGTTCGTAGTTGCTTATTACAGGCGTCATCTGTCATAAAGGCTACTTTAGCTGATCAAAATTGGCCGATTTAACCTCCAAAGCAAATGACGCGTTTTGGAATAAACATTTATAAAACCTTATGTAGGGCTATGTGAGTGATCATGACAGGCTTATGTAGGTGTCATGTAGCCTTATGAACAGCACCCTACAGTAAAGTGGTGGCCTTTATTCTGACACTAATATCATGCTAACACAATAGGAGCTAGATTTTGAATTTTTCTCTAGTTTTATTGCAGTGCCAGACTTTTATCTTGCGGCAGGGGTGAGATAAGCGGATGAAAGCTGCTTTGCATCATTTTTGTCCCTTTCTCTTTAACACAGTGAGTCAGAGTCTCTGGATGTCTGTGCTGCCTTTCTTTCCTCCACCATTGATTTGCACAAATAAATGAAGTGCTGGTTCAGAGAAAGCTCAGCCTGCTGCCGGTGAATCAGGTTCCCCGGCCTGTTTACTCTGGCCACACATTCTCTGTCTCTCTCTCACAAAAGCAATACAATGTAAGGCATATTGGTCTGGCTTCTAGGCACTGAGGCCTTCGTCAGCCTGCCATGAACATGATCATCTTTCTGTTAACCCTCAGAGACCTAGTGCTACTGTCAGTTTGTTATTCTACAGGGTGAGTCAAAAGTCACAGGACACCGTTTTATTTTATTTTTTATGCTGTCATAAGCCTCCAGGATGCGGTGCTGAAGGTGGTGTTTGTTGCAGATTTTCTCGGCATACACAGTTTGTTTGAAATGACCCCTGAGATAAAAGTCCATAATAAAATAAAAAATAAAATAAAATAAAACCTGTCCTGTGACTTTTGACTCAAACTGTAACGGATGGGAGCGAGGAGGTGGACGCATGTGCTGAGGTAAGCGATGTTTATTATGGGCAAATCCAAAATCAGGGTCGAGACAGTCCAGGGTCATAGAGCCAACACGTAGAGATCGCGGGACAGACGTGACAATAAAGAGCACTGAATCAAACACCACGAGAATACAACACATCCAACAATTCAGACAGTCCAGACAAAGACCAGTCAAGACAAAGGGCAAACACAGGGCTTAAATACAACAGGGCCAACAAGGGATCACAAGACACAGGGGGAAACACAGGTGGGAACAATCAGGGGCGGTGTCACTAAACAAGGGGGCTGGACTACAAAACCAAAACAAAGAACACGCGGGCTAAACCAAAACACAACACGAACACATGGACAGGACTGGAAGGGGCCAATCATGACACTAATTTGGCAAAAGTTCTGCATAAATTAGTGGTTGAGATGTAAACAAAGTCATTTTTAAGGCTTTTTTTAATGTAAAATGGTTCACTGTATTTTATTTACCCTCCAGAACCACCAGAGAACCTACACGAGTCTTCTGAGCTTATATGGAATGTTGATGATGGAAAACAGTGGAAAATCTGGAATAATGAGTTTTCTTTGGGGACTATTTTGCCGCACAGCGCCCTGCATGTCTCCCTCCACCATGAATGGAGTTGAAGTTCTCTAAACTCTCATAAAACAGCGTCTCAGTCATCAGGCAGTGAATTCAGAACCAGTTCATGTAGGAACTTTCTGATGAAAATGACAAAACCATGGCAAAAAATGACAGGACAGTTTCTGTTTATGCAAAACAAGGCCATACGTATGATAATACCTTTTATCATGAAATTCAAATCGTATAAATATGCTTTACTTACATTTTGTAGAATGAATTGAAGGTTTAGAATCTGCATTCTACAAAATTCTCCACTTGTTTACAGTGGTGGACAGTAACTGAGTAACTGAGTACCTGAGTAACTGAGTATCTGAGTAAATGTAATTAGTCTCTGTACTTTAGTATTTTTGGTGTATCTGTACTGAAGTTTCTCCGTTCTGGGCGACTTTTTCCTTTCACTCCACGACATTTCAGAGTCTAATATCCGACTTTTTCCTCCTACATTTTGAGAAATCTGTCGTTCCTTTTGGTTTCTGTGTGTATAAAAACGTCACATGTCAAAACGAAAGAAGCGCAAAGCCAGAGCACCAATCAGGGCCCAGCGGTCACTTTGTTTAGAGCTGGTTTTGACCTGTTGGTCATACCGACCCAGTGCAGCAGGCGGTTCAACGTCAGCGCAGCAGCGTAAAACTTTGGGAGAGTCTGTTCAACATAAATGATGAACTAACCTAACTTTGTGTAAATAGAGCTCAATATAGAAATATGTCCACATATGCAGTCGAGACTGACGCGGCTTTTTTCTGAATTTCTACAAACACCATTTCATTTTATAGTAAATGAGTTTGGGCTGGTTTATGTTTATGAACAGACGCCTACAGATCAACATAGTAAAGGAGCTCATCTGTGATCCTGAGTTTAAAGCCAGTTTTTATTCAACTTAAACTTGGAACTAAGTTGTAAATAAATCTGAAACTGAAACTTTGCTTGTGTGTAAAAAGTGATTTCAGAGCCACTCGGTTCTCCCTGATGGAAACTGTTTACCTTCAGTGTTTTGTGCTTCTGATCATTTTAATAGACGTCAGCGTCACTAATTAATGACCTTCTATTAAAAGACTGGTTTACCAAGAGAGACGCTGGAGGACTTTCACCTGAAATGAGTTCATGAAGCCAGTCTGGTTATAAAAATGATAACAGGACATCAGAGCCAGAATTCCTCTTTTAGTACTTTTACTTTATACTTAAGTACATTTGAAGGGAAATACTTTAGTACTTTTACTCCAGTGGAGGTCTAAAGGGAGGAACTTCTACTTTTACTGGAGGAATATTTTACCTTGGGGGTCTCGACTTTAACTCCAGTACAGGGTTTGGGAACTTTGTCCACCACTGCTTGTTCCAATGAGCTATGAATCAGAAATAATTCACATAAAATTACATCATGATTTTAATCATTGCTGTCAATAACGGCAACAGTGAAGGATTACATTCTCTTCGTTTCTCCTTGGCATAGTTAGCATTGACACGGCGTCCTCACAGCTCTCCCTGATCTCCCACCTCACTCCAACTCCAATTTGTTCTTCCTTTATTCCTCCTCAGAGCTCCAAATAAGAGCGAGTCTGTACGTGAGTTCAGAGGACAGCCCTGGAGGTTTTGTTATTTTAGTGCTAGCTCAAATCTTCACACCATCCCGAATTTCATTTATCAGCTGTATATTAAACATCAGAGCTCCGCTGCCGCTGCGAACCCGCCTGAGCGACGCTCACGCGAAATCAAACTGTGTCACCAGTTATTAGCGATGTCTAAGGAGAGTCCCTGAGTGCTCCACTTCCACCGCCAAGCTTTACTGAGGGGGTTTTCACTTACTGACGAGGAGAGAAAGTCAAAGATAAGCTAGCTGGGGAAGCTAGCGGAGCATCTAATTGAGACGGAATTCCCTTCCCTGATGGATCTCGCTGTAGGAAAGCTTCAGGATCCAAGCAGAGATGGTACTGTGTATCATTTGTGACTACAGCGGTCCCGTGTAGTGAAGTTCCAAGAGATTGTAACACAGTATCGAAGTAGGTTAATAAGGGTCATCTTGTTCCCTGGACGATTTATTTGGTCATTGAAATTTCCAGAAACAGGCCTATGTTTCCATGGCCATATGGACATAGAGCACAGGACCTGGGATATAGGATCTTGGAAAGATAGACCCTGAGAATTTAAGACCCTGGGACCACAGGACCCCATGAATGTAAAGCCTGAGAATATAGGACCCAGGAAACATAGAGCCTGGGGAGTATTGGACCCTGGAAACATAGAGCCTGGGGAGTATAGGACCCTGGAAACATAGAGCCTTGGGAGTATAGGACCCTGGAAACATAGAGCCTGGGGAGTATAGGACCCTGGAAACATAGAGCCTGGGGAGTATAGGACCCTGGAAACATAGAGCCTGGGGAGTATAGGACCCTGGAAACATAGAGCCTGGGGAGTATAGGACCCTGGAAACATAGAGCCTTGGGAGTATAGGACCCTGGAAACATAGAGCCTGGGGAGTATAGGACCCTGGAAACATAGTGCCTTGGGAGTAAAAGACGCTGGGAACATAGAGCCTTGGGAGTATAGGACCCTGGAAACATAGAGCCTGGGGAGTATTGGACCCAGGAAACATAGAGCCTTGGGAGTATAGGACCCTGGAAACATAGAGCCTGGGGAGTATAGGACGCTGGGAACATAGAGCCTTGGGAGTATAGGACCCTGGAAACATAGTGCCTTGGGAGTAAAAGACGCTGGGAACATAGAGCCTTGGGAGTATAGGACCCTGGAAACATAGAGCCTTGGGAATATAGTACCCTGGAAACATAGTGCCTTGGGAGTATAGGACGATGGGAACATAGAGCCTTGGGAGTATAGGACCCTGGAAACATAGAGCCTGGGGAGTATAGGACCCTGGAAACATAGCGGCTTGGGAGTATAGGACCCTGGAAACATAGTGCCTTGGGAGTATAGGACCCTGGAAACATAGAGCCCTCAAAGTATAGGACCCTTGAAATAATAGGCCCCTGGAAATACAAGAACCTCAGAGTGTAGATCCCTGGAAATATAGCGCTCTTGAAATACAACACCATTTCCAAGATAGGGGCAATACAGGACCATGAGAATATAGAGCCCTGGGAACATAATGCCCTGGGAATATAGGACTCTTGAAAAAATAAAGCCCATGAAAAACAACCCAATTTCAAAAAAGTTGGGACGCTGTACGAAATGTAAATAAAAACAAACTTCAATGATGTGCAAATCATTGAAACCTCATATTTCATTGCAAATATTACAAAGATCATCACGTGTTGAAATGGAGAGATTTTATTGTCACTGCAGCGAGTGAGAGAGGCTGCATTACTGCAGGGTCACAGTTTCAGAGCCGGTTCAGTCGGGTCTGTGTAACTCAATAGAATCTGGGTCGCCACCCCAGCCCTCTAAACACAGACACACAGCCAGAAAAGAGAGAAACACTTTCTGTCTGTCACACTTAAGTGCACTTTAATGAGTGGTGGAGGAGCTGATGGAGATCCCCCCTACCTCAGCACCCCCCTACCACCCCCCACCCGTTCCCTCTGGAAATATTTGGGCCTCTCTATCCTTGAGCAGCGGACCATCACACACATCACACACATCTCCGTGTCTCTGTGTCTTTGGCCCTTTTTAGCGCACTGAGACAAAAGCCCTCTAAACGCTCCTGCTGACAACATTTGGCTGAGAATATACTGCAGTGTTTATGTGGGAATAACTGGAAAACCGACGTTGGTGATTAACATTCCGAGTAATGATAGCACCAAATCTGTGTGACCTTGTACTGAGCATAATGCCTTATTAAGGCTATAGAGGTTGCCAACAACAAAGTCTCGCTGTAATTTTAGATGAAATGTTTCCGACTCGTAGCTCTTTGAAAAAACCGAAGGAATCATGTGGAAAGTGCAGTTTCTAAACTTTCAGTCCAAACCACATCAGTGTTTATAAGCATAAGAGGAAATATTTTATTATGATTTTAATTTGGTGAAGAGTTATTGCTCTGTGTGGAGTCTTGTACTGCAGAAAGTTAATGGAGCAGGAGTTTGGAGCCCATTCCTTGTGAAATTTTGAAGCAATATAAAAGACAAATGGCTTTTTCAAACTACACTGCAACACCGTTTCCACAAGAGTTGGGACGCTATGAAAATGTAAATAAAAACAAAATGCAATGATGTGCAGATCATTTAGAACCTATATTTCATTGAAAATGCTTCAAAGACAACAATAAGATGTTGAGAAATCTGATTGTTTTTTGAAAAATATTTGCCCATTTTGAATTTGATGGCAACAATATGTTCCTAAAAAGTTGGGACAGGGGAACAAAAGGCTGGTAAAGTTGTGTAATGCTAAAAAACTCCTGGTGGTTGATTGACAGCAGGTCAGTAACATGACTGGGTATAAAGAGCATCTCAGAGAGGCGGAGTCTTTCAGAAGTAAAGAGGAGGAGGGGTCACCACTCTGAGAAAGACTGGACCATCAAATAGAGCAACAACTCAAGAAGAACGTTTCTCAACATAAAACAGCAAAGAGCTTCTGCTTTTCATCGTCTACGGTGCAGAATATCATTAAAGACTCAGAGCATCTGGAGAAATCTCTGTCTGTGAGGGACGAGGCTGAACACCAGTATCTGCTGGCCGTGATCTTTGGGCCCTCAGGCAGCGCTGCATTAAAAACAGACATGATTCTGTAGTGGAAATCACTGCATGGGCTCAGAAACACTTCTGAAAACCACTGACTGTGAACACAGTTCATCACTGCATCCACAAACGCTGTTAAACTCTAAAACACAAAGAAGAACCCAAATATAAACAGGATCCAGAAACGCTGCCACCTTCTCTGGGCCTGAGCTCTTTAAAATGGACTGAGGGGAAGTGGAAAAGTGTCCGGCGGTCCGACGAATCAACATCTGAAATTCTGTTTGGAAATCATGGACACTGTGTCCTCCGGGCTGAAGACCCCTCAGCTTATCAGTGCTCAGTTCTAAAGCCAGTATTCATGATGGTTTAGGGGGCATTAGTGCTCATGGCCTGGGTGACGTGCTCATCTGTGAAGGCGCCATTAAAGCTGAATGATATAAACATGTTTTATCAACATCTGCTGCCGTCCAGACGACGTCTTTTTCAGGGAAGGCCTTGATTATTTCAGCAAGACGACGTCAAACCACATTCTGCATGTATTACAGCAGCACTGCTCTATTTTAATAGAGTCTGGATGCTAAACTGACCTGCCTGCAGTCCAGACCGGTCACCACTGAAAACACTGTTGAGCAGCTGAAACCCTACAGTTTCCAAACACTTACAGAGTGCCGTTAAAAGAAGAGGTGATGAAGCACAGCAGTAAACAGGTCCCAACTTCTTTAGAAGATGTTGTTGGTATCAAATTCAAAATGGACAAATATTTTTCAAAAAAACAAAATTTCTCAATTTCAACATTTGTTGTCTTTGCAGTATTTTCAGTGAAATATATGGTTAAAATTATTTGTTTAGTTTTTATTTTCTTTGTAGTTATTTTGTTTTTACTTACAATAACGACAACCTCCTTACCGTCTCTCATGGCTGTTTAAGCCGTGTCACTCAGTTTGACTTTCGTGTTCGGTAACGTGCAGCATTCAAGGGTGAAATCCTGCAGTCTCTCTCTCCTCCAGCCACGGGGGGCCACCAATTAGTGACCCACCGTCACATCACATTAGCATGAGCTTCGCTGAAGAACTCGCAGAAAGTCCAGGTTCACTCTGCTGGACGGAGAGATTTTTATCCGCTCTTGACGTCGCCGTGGACTATCACTGAAGGTTAACGCTATGGTAACAGCATCTCTCCTGAAGATACGGCCTGAGCTGGACCATGCTCAGATGGCGATGACCGGAGATGCTCTTAGGAGGCATCATTTGTGGTGTTCTCCAAAATCTGATAAATCACTCAAGGCTGAAGCTCCTTTTCCTTTTTTGTCTCTCGCACAGCAGCTACAGATTGTGTTTCATGTCGTATCATATCCGAGCGTCGGGTCCTCGGTGGACAGTCGTCTACAGTGTCAGAATTAGATAACGTTTATCGCTCCAGTGTAACACGACTACCCGCCTCCACTGCGCACAACCAGTCAAAAGTTTGGGGACACGTAGATTATCAAAGCCCTTTCCGTTAAAACTCCAACGTGGTTTTTTTTTTTTTTTTTTTTTTTTTTTTAATAATCTCTATAATCTGTATAATCTAGTCATTGAGATGTGAACAGAGTCACTGGGTGCATTTACATATGCGTAATAACACAAGTGACCTCAACGCAAATATAGCCAGAGAACCTACACGAGTCTTCTGAGTTTATATGGAATGTTGATGATGAGAAAATCGTGGAAAATCCCACATAATAATTTTCATTTGAAGACTATGTGGTGTCACAGCGCCCTGTGACATGTCTCCCACTTCAGCTGCGTTCACATTACCAGGCTGAAGTGGCACAAATCCGATTTGTTGCCCTAATGTGACTCAGATCTGGTGTTTTCAGAGCTGCGTGAACACAAATCTGATCTTTTCACATCCGACCTGAGCCGCTTTAGCTACGTTCACATTACAAGCCTCGTTACTCAAATCCGATTTTTTGCACTAATCCGATCTCTCTGACTCGACGGTTCAAACTCATTTAGGTCAGTGACTCTAATCGGTCATTAATGTGATGAACCGACTCCTGAACTGACCCTCATGAGCTCCTCCTACTCAGTGACGTCACGTGACTGAATCGCTGCATCATCAGCACAAACTAACGAGCAGAACGAGCTTCGCTGAGAAGATCATTAACTCTGATCAGCTCTCAGCTTCATTATTAGAGCCAGACGGAGGAGAAAAAGGTGAGACGAGCTGCTTTTCCACCGTTTACAGGCTTTAACGGCGCTGTTGCCATGGTAACGCTGAATGATGGCGCATGCAAAGCGGAAAAAGCGCATGAATTCCGATCTGAGCGTCACATTAAGGTCACATGGCCCCGAATCGGATACGTATCCGATCTAGGACCACATATGAAAGCGGCTCAGGTCGGATTTGAAGAGATCAGATTTGTG
Organism: Pygocentrus nattereri; assembly: GCF_015220715.1. Taxonomy (NCBI): domain Eukaryota; kingdom Metazoa; phylum Chordata; class Actinopteri; order Characiformes; family Serrasalmidae; genus Pygocentrus; species Pygocentrus nattereri. Next base: position 32,513,875 of record NC_051235.1, read on the forward strand.
CCACTTTAACCTGGTAACGTGAACGTAGCCTTTTACTGGGTTTGATGATTATATTTAAAGATTTATAACTCAGTATCTACAATAAATTATTCACTCATGACTATGAATTAGTCAGTTAAAATTCAGCTGAAATTAATTTTATCTGATTTAAATTATTCAGTAACTGCTAAGATTTTAGGATTAATGTATTAACTTCTATGTATTTACTATGATTTTTCAGTATGAGCTATAAATCCTTGAGTAATATCAATCATTAAGATTAAGTGACCCTTATTAGTCCCACAACGGGGAAATTTCACCTCTGCATTTAACCCATCCGTTAAGTGAAACACCACATACACACTAGAGTGAGCACACACACACACACACACACACACTAGGGGGCAGTGAGCACACTTGCCCGGAGTGGTGGGCAGCCCAATCCGCAGCGCCCGGGGAGCAGTTGGGGGTTTGGTGTCTTGCTCAAGGACACCTCAGTCATGTGCTGTCGGCTCTGGGGATCAAACCGGCGACCTTCCAGTCACGAGGCTGGATCCCTGACCTCCAGCCCACGACTGCCCCCATTATTCAGTATCTACTATGATTTAGTAATTAGTAATAAATGATTCTCCTATTATTATAAATTATTTAGTAAGTACTATATTCAGTAATTACTATGAATTACTCAGTACTCTACTACAAATTTGCTCCTCATATATAACTACTGTTTATGTACTACGAATTCCTTAGTAATTATGAAATTAATGTGTGCGTTCTCGTTATGAGGGAGGAGCATTTTATTCCACGTACAGACACGCGCAGATTTTATACGATCGTAATAAATAAGCAGATTTTCTTTGACAGTGTGCAGTAACTTAGCACATTAAGCTGAAAGCTGTTTAAAATCTGGCCTTTTTCTCTGCCAAAAGCCTTCAAAACTGACAGAACAGCAGCCAAAAGCTCTACTTAGGGAATAAGGCTGAAGACCCCTTGTCCCCCCTCCCTTGTTGTGATGTCCTCAAGCCAAATGAGGTTCTTTAAACAAGGATTTGGAAAGGAAAACGGTCAAATCATTATTTTAACCACTGATGCTCATAGGTGTGTTTCGGTTTGTCCATCTGGACTTTCTTGCCCAAATCATGAGGCAGATTATTCAGTAACTGCATGAAATAAATAAAATCTCCCCTCAGATGAACAGAACGTGTGTTTTATGATCTCCACATTTCACTACATGCTCACAATTTACTGCTGAAGGCCAAAAATCTGCGCCGCTCTTTGTGTTGTTCTCTAAAAGTGATGTTTCCAGAGCAGATCACTGAAGAGACGCCGTCTGTTTATAGTTTAGAGCCCAGATTTGGGGAAAAACGGGTCGACTTTCAGTAGAAAAACAAAGTTCAGCTTCTTTTATTATAAGGGTTTAAAATGACGTCACCGTCTATTAGACTGGAGAGAAGAGCTACAGCCTCACACGACGCCCAGCTTCTGAATGGAGCTTATGGAGTATGAACGTTATGGAGAACATGACCAAGCGCGGTTTGGAGCCACCGGTGGTTCCACTGAGTTAAAGAAGTTAAACCTGCTCTTCTTCCTGAGGAAGATGATCCTAAAACTGACAGTATTGCTGAGAAACTTTCTCCTGACCGGTTTCTAGAGTAAATCTGGGTGAGTGAGCTCAGTTGGACCTGCGCCACCTCCCCTCCCTGCCTCTGCCTCCCGGTTTACTCCTCATATATTACACACAGCTGTATTATTTATGACCCGCAGGCCGTGTCGATCCTGAGGCTCCAGCCTTTCCGCGCCTCGAGGCCTCAGAGTGCTGCGAAGTCCCCGCCGTCATCATCGGCTGCAGCAGGACGGCTAATGCATTTTGAGTGTTCCTGATGGCGTAAGTGCCGGCACGCAGCCGGTCAGGCCCGGAGACCTCAGCTCACGTCCCTGATGGACCTGTCTGAGCTTCTTCTGAGGAGGTTCTCCTCAGCAGAGAGTCGGTCAGTGTCCTGCTCTGCATCCTGATTTTCAGTGATCATGTACCTGAATTCAGCAGGCTTATCAATACTATAGCATTCATACTGATTATTGATTAAGGTCCATCTGCTTTTAAGGTGGAATTGCACTTAGGCTGCACAGAATTTAAGGTGGAACTTCAATTAACATAGCACTAAATATAAGGTGGCACAGAATTTGAGGTGGAACTCCTTTTAAGGTATCAAGAAATTTAAGGTGGCACAGAATTTAAGGTGGAACTCCTTTTAAGGTATCAAGAAATTTAAGGTGGCACAGAATTTAAGGTGGAACTTCAATTAACATAGCACTAAATTTAAGGTGGCATAGAATTTGAGGTGGAACTCCTTTTAAGGTATCAAGAAATTTAAGGTGGCACAGAATTTAAGGTGGAACTCCTTTTAAGGTATCAAGAAATTTAAGGTGGCACAGAATTTAAGGTGGAACTTCAATTAACATAGCACTAAATTTAAGGTGGCATAGAATTTAAGGTGGAACTCCATTTAAGGTATCAAGAAATTTAAGGTGGCACAGAATTTAAGGTGGAACTCCATTTAAGGTATCAAGAAATTTAAGGTGGCACAGAATTTAAGGTGGAACTCCATTTAAGGTATCAAGAAATATAAGGTGGCACAGAGTTTGAGGTGGAAGTCCATTTAGAGTAGCACTAAAATTAAAGGTAGGAAGAAAATTAAGGTGGCACAGAATTTAAGGCGGAACTTCAATTAACATAGCACTAAATTTAAGGTGGCATAGAATTTAAGGTGGAACTCCCTTTAAGGTATCAAGAAATTTAAGGTGGCACAGAATTTAAGGTGGAACTTCAATTAACATAGCACTAAATTTAAGGTGGCACAGAATTTAAGGTGGAACTCCATTTAAGGTATCAAGAAATATAAGGTGGCACAGAATTTAAGGTGGAACTTCAATTAACATATCACTAAATTTAAGGTGGCACAGAATTTGAGGTGGAAGTCCATTTAGGGTAGCACTAAAATTAAAGTGGCACAGAATTTAAGGTGGAACTTTCTTTATGGTAGCTCCTAGCAATGCATTACCATCCACAAATACAATTAACTGGCTTTTTCATGTATTTGCATCTTTATTATTACTAATGTATTATTATAACTATTACTATTATTAATCTTCTTCTTCTTTCGGCTGCTCCCTTTAGGGGTCACGACAGCGGATCATTACTATTATTAATATTATAAACAAATATCGATAATGATTCCTTTTGCAGTCCCTTAAGCTCTGGCTACAAACCAGTGTAAGTGCGAAGTGCTAACTCCAGAGTACTCCAGAATAATGATGGTGAGTTCCAAGACAGTTTAACAAAATTATTAAATTACTATAAAATCACAAACAGGTTCCAGATATTAACTCAGTTAGTGTGGGGTACAAACTCCAAAGTTCTGCATAATTATTTTGAGTAATGATGGGGAGTTCCAAGACAGTTTAACTAAAATATATAGTGTGTTAGCTTGAGGCTAAAATATAAGCTTACAGCTAGTATGTTAGCTTGAGGCTAACACATTAGCTTGTTGCTAGAGTATGATTGAAGCTAACATATTAGCTTCTCACTAGTGTGTCAGCTTGAGGCTAACATAGCTTACAGCTAGTATGTTAGCTTGAGGCTAAAATATAAGCTTACAGCTAGTGTGTTAGCTTGAGGCTAACACATTAGCTTGTTGCTAGAGTATGATTGAAGCTAACATATTAGCTTCTCACTAGTGTGTCAGCATGAGGCTAACATAGCTTACAGCTAGTATGTTAGCTTGAGGCTAACACATTAGCTTGTGGCTAGCATTTTAGCTTGAGGCTAACACATTAGCTTGTGGCTAGCATTTTAGCTTGAGGCTAACACATTAGCTTGTAGCTAGCATTTTAGCTTGAGGCTAACACATTAGCTTCGTGCCAGTGCGTCAGTTTGAGCTGTTGAGCTTCTGTGTATTTTTTGTTTAATATGTTTCCTGCTTTTTTTTTCTAGATGCTAAAAGAATGTAATGTCATTTTTGGGCGTCTAACTTTTGCACCACCCTGTATGAGGCTGTAGACCAGAGCCTCAGTATAGACAGATACATTAATAAACCTGAACGATATGTTTAAAAACCAATTATGTGCTTCCAGTAAAGCCAATGCATCACCACAAGCTCCAATCACGGCTCATACTGGGGATCAACTGAGTTAATCAGTGAGTTACGGTTAACTTTGCCTTAGGGTCACACAATCAGCCGTCCAGCTGGTAAGGATGTCATGAAATATTAAGCAGTCAGGAGACGGATTATTCTTGGTGGATTGTTGGGCTTTTCGTTTTTGGGTCGCTACACCAGTAAAAATTTGGTGGTACAACTTTGTATAAACTTAGAAATACATGTTTTAAAAACAGGATAAATGGATCATTCACGGGGAAAAACCGCGTCCGGTCACTGTCAGAGAAACACGTCTAACAATACATGACAATGTTAATGTAACACACTGAAGGCCTTTCAAGGCACTTTGCATTCTATGCAATAGGAAAAATACATTATAAAATTTTAAAAAAAACAAACACCGGTCAGGCGTAACGTTCTGACCACCTCCTCGTTCCTCCGCTCACTGTCCACTTTATCAGCTCCACTGACCGTATAGCTGCACTCTGTAGTTCTACAGTTACAGACTGTAGTCCATCTGTTTCTCTGATACTCTGTGTGGGCAGCGTCCAGTGACCACTGATGAAAGACTAGAGGATGACCAACACAAACTGTGCAGCAGCAGATGAGCTGTCGTCTCTGACTTTACATCTACAAGGTGGACCGACAAGGTAGGACTGTCTAATAGAGTGGACAGTGAGTGGACACTGTGTGGTCATAATGTTATGCCTGATCAGTGTATATAATTTTCTCCTGTAAAGCTACAATTCTGGAATAATTTGGGGGTTTTTTTGGACATTTTAAACTGTATCATATAGAATTTTATTCAATTCTATATTAAAAGCTATAATTTTAGTCTAGATTAAAAAAAAAAAAAACTATCATCTGAATTCCAAACAAAAAGACCAGTACTAAGAGATTCATCAGAATATGTAATCTAATGGCTCGATATAATTATGAGCAACAGCATAACGAGAGTCAGTTTGAATATAAGTCGTTCTAGATAAGGTTTTCCGAGAGACCAGACACAATAATCATAATAATATCTCTGAAAAGCGCCTCTGAAGCCCGCTGGTGTGGTTTGTGAGTGTGATGGTTTTGGCTTGGCCTTGAGCATGTGGTGAGGCATTAGCAACGCCTCAAAGTGACCTTTCCTCTCAGCGCTGCCTCCAGTCTGTAGGTCAGCACAGTTTGAGGCCAAAACGTTAATAGCATCAGGTCTGGACTCGGAAAATAAAAAAATAAAAAAACGCTGCAATGCAGCCACCCACGCAGCTCTGCAGAGCACAAGGTTAAACAGGGGAAAGTTAAAGTGGAGCTTCAAAGTTCTCTGAGCTGCAGGGCCTGGAAAACAGGCGTCGTCAGGTTATGATATGGAAGGTTCTCTTTCAGAGAGCGCTGGAGCTCTTCCAGCTGGACGATGGCCAAACAAGTGGCCGCAGTGAATCAGCTCCGGTGCGTGAAAACAATCGCACGAGTACATCTTTAGGTTTTCCAGCCAAACCTACTACCTGGTACTTTTCGGTACCACCTCCGTCAAGGTTCCAAGTGAGCTGAGCCGATAACTAAGGTTCCGTAAAAAAGAACCATCTCATCGTCTGAGTTCTGATGTAGTTTTTCTCCTTTTTTCAAGAGACGCTGCCTCTTCGTTCATTTGTTCATGTCTCAGCAGTTTCATCTGACGTCGCTATGACGACCAGCTACAGTGAGGGGGCACTGTACCTGCAGTGGAAAACAAAGTAGCTGGTACCAAAAGTGAGGAGAGTCCAGTAGAATTGCGCCATGCGGTGGAAAAGCGGCTTAATTTACATATCATTTGCGACAGACACACCCCATTTTATCCTTCTACACCTATTATTTACATGAAGCGCGACCTACTTTATGCAGACGTTTCCATGGCGAGTCAATAAAACAACATATTCACCAACCCACAAGCTGTTGCTCTCACAGCCGAAGTGTGTGCTGCACAGCTCCCCCTGCTGGCCAGTGCTCAAAGTGTCCAAATTAAAGAATAAAGTGTGAGTGTTAATTGTGAAGTGACAGTAGAATGATCTGAGCCGTATTGCTGCAAAACATAAGATGCTTCTACTGTACTACACTCTTGGGTACTTCTTAAAGGGTTCTTTAGCAAATGGAATGGTTCTATTTAGTACCGTGAGTTCTGAATAGAATCATTTCATGCTTAAAACGCTCTTGGTAAGATGAAATGGTTCTTCAGATTGATGGAGAATGTGTTATATACGGCTCCTCATAGCATCTTTTTGAAAATGGTTCCATATAGCACCAAAAAGGGTTCTTCTGGGTTACAAGTATGACATTGTTACAATAGCAAAACCCTTTTTGGTGCCGTATAGAACAACATTTAACACATTCTCCTTCAATCTGAAGAACCATTTCGTCATGCAACCATCCATCTAAGCATGAAATGACTATATACAGAAGTCCTGGCTCCACATTTACTAAGGGACCGTCAAGTGTTTAGGGTTCTATATATAGAACCATCATTTTTAAGAGTGCAGTTCTTTACTGTGTCAGTAATATAAGGCAAAACGTTTTTAAACAGAAAGTAAAGTCGCAGTAGTTGTTTATAGCAGTGTGAGCAGTTATTAGCATTATTATTGTTATTTTATGTTTTAAGTTTAATATTATTATTGATATTGAACTCTCAAAAAAGATGGTTCTTCAAGGGTTCTTTGGTAAAAAAAAAAAAAAAGTGTTTCTATGCAGGACCAACGCTTTGCATGATTAAAGAGTTCTTTGCATCAAGAAAGGGTTCTTTAATTGATGGAGAATGTACTGTAGATGGTTCTACATGGAACTTCTATATAGCACCGAAAAGTCTTCTCCTATTATTATGATGTCAAGCTTATAACAATAATGGTTTGGTGTGAAACGGTCCAGACGTCTTTACAGTGGTGGTGATGGGAACCAGGCGTTGCCATGACTACAACACAGATATAGACACTTTATTTACCATCCAGAACCACCAGAGAACCTACACGAGTCTTCTGAGCTTGTATGGAATGTTGATGATGGAAAACAGTGGAAAATCTGGAATAATGAGTTTTCTTTGGGGACTATTTTGCCGCACAGCGCCCTGCATGTCTCCCTCCACCATGAATGGAGTTGAAGTTCTCTAAACTCTCATAAAACAGCGTCTCAGTCATCAGGCAGTGAATTCAGAACCAGTTCATGTAGGAACTTTCTGTAGGAGCTTTTAGAGGGACGTCTGGTTCCTATCACCACCACTGTGAGAAGCTTTTAGAGGGACGTCTGGTTCCTATCACCACCACTGTGAGAAGCTTTTAGAGGGACGTCTGGTTTCCCATCACCACCACTGTGAACGGTTCTGACCCGGTAAGTTTATCTAGAACAGAGTGCTTCACACTAAACCGCTCAGAACTGCTCTGTTTACATCTTAGCCAATTAATCATGGAGAAATGTTTGGAAAAACAGTCGGATTTCTCTGAAAGTGGGCATGTCTAACTCTCTAGTGCTCTATATTTTATTTGATATGCTGTAGTGACACGAGTGGTGGCATAACGCCTGGAAAATTACATCAGATCTGTCGGAGTATGTAAGTGGGCTCAAGGTGGGAAAGTGTTTCTCCATTTAGTGAAAAATCACAGGCACTTCTTGCAGTGCAGTGGTGTTGGGGGGAGGTGAGGTAAACGAGGCAGTAGCAGTTGAAAGCTGCGGGCAGAGAGAG
>NC_051235.1:32524195-32596695 GCF_015220715.1 Pygocentrus nattereri
TGCAGTGCCATCCAAGGGTCTGAAAATCATGACCAGCTAATGTTGGTTTTCAGCCTGGTCCCTAATATCCAGAGATTTCTCCAGAGTCTCTGAATCTTTTAATGAGATTACATACTGTAGATGATAAAATCCACAAGCTCTTTGCTGTTTTACACTGAGAAACCTTCTTGAGTTGTTGCTCTATTTGATGATCCAGTCTTTCACAGAGTGGTGACCCCTCCTCCTCTTTACTTCTGAAAGACTCCGCCTCTCTGAGATGCTCTTTATACCCAATCACGTTACTGACCTGTTGATTATTAACCTAATTAGTCATAAGACGTTCCACCTGGTGTTTTTTTAACACGCCCAACTTTTTCGGCATCAAATTAAAAAAAAAACATTCAAATTTCTCAGTTCAACATTTGATGTGTTGTCTTTGTACAGTTTTCAATGAAATATAGGGTTTTAGTGATTTGCACATCGTCTCATTGTGTTCTTGGTGATGTATTAGTGCTTGGTGACATCTGATTGATAATAATAGAATAATCATCAATAATGGGCTAATGTCCTGAGGGACAGCGCAAGGGAAAGCTCCGGCCGTAGGAAGGAGCCCGCAGTACATTCGCTCTGTTCTTATTGTTGTCTGTAGGGTGTGAACTACACACTGAAATTGGTTCTGTCAACATTAGCGCTGATGTAGTGACATTTGTCACTTAATTAACTCTCTGGGAAAAAAATATAACACTGGCTGCTCCCCGCAAAGACAGAAATATCGCTTGAACTGCAATTATCCGTGCTCCCGCGGCGGCGGGCCATCCGCAATGAAAAGATAATTTTTATACATTAACTTTATTCCTCGCACTCGCCACTTTCTGTAAATTGATACTGCTGGGGCGTAATGCGTTTTTGGCAGAGATGAGTTTTATGTTTGCTCAGAGGGAATTGTAATAGGATGATGATCCGGAGACTGCCGGCTGTGGACAAAACAGACATAAAAAACGACAAATCGTAAGCAATTGTGCCTTTAGGTGGAACGTAGTAGTGTCTAATACAGTGCTGAATTACTGGAGACAACGTCTTACACACTGTACTGTGCAAAAGTCATAGAAAACCTGTCTGTTTATAGATTTACAGCCAAAATTCTTATTTTTCACGGTCAGAAAAGCAAGAAACATATATGTAACAGAAAATGACGCCTTCAGCACACAACATGCACACAAGTACACACAAGTACACACAAGTACACACAAGTACATTTATTAGGCCGACAGTAATTTTAACTGTTTCATCCCTTTATTTTAAACAGCTGCATCAGTCTGACAACAGATGATATAAGAGCTAATTAAAATAAGAGCTAAATTGCTGTAGCTGAGTGGGTGGGGCTAAACTGCTGTAGCTGAATGGGTGGGGCTAAAGTTCTGTAGGCTGAATGGGTGGGGCTAAAGTGCTGTAGCTGAATGGGTGGGGCTAAACTGCTGTAGCTGAATGGGTGGGGCTAAACTGCTATAGCTGAATGCGTGGGGCAAAACTGCTGTAGGCTGAATGGGTGGGGCTAAACTGCTGTAGTTGAATGGGTGAGGCTAAACTGCTGTAGGCAGAATGGGTGGGGCTAAGATGCTGTAGGTGGAATGGGTGGGGCTAAACTGCTGTAGGCGGAATGGGTGGGGCTAAACTGCTGTAGTGGCAGCTGATAAAATCCGGCGGGGGGGGGTGAGGCCACGCCTACTTTCCCCCCTCTGTTGTAACATCAGTACTGAAACCGTCTATGTGTTTAAATTATTTTTGGGCCAAATCAATGAATTATGAGCTTTTTAAAACTGCTTGGAGTAGAAAAAAGAAGACGTCACTAAACCTTTAGAAGGACTCAATTTGACAGATGTCAAATGAAGCTAAGCTGTTCCCAAACTTCTGACTGCCGTGTAAGACTTTGTAGCCGGCTCTGAGGTCAGTGAGCTGCTAATGTAAACATGAGTGGACGCTTTTTGAGCGTTAACCTTGTGTTTTGGGGCTAAATTGAAGCAGCTGAAGTTGCAGTTTCAGCAGGCGCAGCTGGATGGATGGGATCGGCCTTCGGAGCGTTGATGAAAGGAGTCCCATCTCCCCGACACTTCCTCCAACTGCCTCAAATCATAGAATATTCTGCTGACTCCACAGGAGTCCACATGGGCCACAACGGGGGGTCATCGAGCTCCTCCTATCCCCAGACTGAACTCATCAGTTCTGCTCTTTAACTTTATATCCCCTTTTTTATGTTTGTTCGTGAACAAAATTCCTAATCCAACATGCTCTGAACTGAGCTCTGCTCCGGAGGCGGAGCTTGCTGTCCAAACATCAGCTGTTCATTTTAATACATCAAATAAATGGTTATTATAGTGACTATAGTCGTATAGTTGTATGTAAACATGCCTTCTTACCTCCTACAGCTGTGCTGCAGGGTCAAATTTCCCAGTTTAAAGACTTAAATCAGAGCTGGTTTATGAGAAGCCTGGCCACTTCCTATTTCCCCCATTATATTAAAAACAGGACTGCTAGACAGGACTGGGCACCTGTGGGCGTGTCCTCAATGGATGGGAGTGAATGGAGCTCAACGGATAAAAACGAGAAGTTAGAATAGTTTCTAGTTAGAATAGTTTTCCCATAGCTTTCCTTTGATTTTAGAAAGTAGAAGGACGCATTTTACTTAAAACTAAATATTTTTCCTTTTTTCTACAGTAAACGGGTTTCAGGCAGCAGGAGGCGGGTTTTACTGCTGATTGATTGGTGAGTGGAGTGGCTCATTGGCAGTTCGCGCTCAATGATGTCATGAACGTACATGAGGCAGCATTTTAAGCTCCTATAACTCGAGTTTAAAAGCTCTTAAAAATAACAGCGGTGTTAAAATGTTTTATGGTGTTCAGGAAATGATTGAATTCTTTTACACTAAAAAAGTTTCGGCATTTATAAACTGTGATTTCGCTCAAATGCTCTGGTGTCATTTGCCTAAATAGCAGCTGTGCTAGCAGTCAGACTTTCTTTAGCACTGTGGTAGAAATCCTCAATTGCTGTATGACGTTTTGTACAGTGCATGCTGGGAATTGTAGTGAAAGAACATTGATGGAAGAAAAAAATACAAAGAAGACCAAAACATGAACTCTGCTGTTTTGATGAGGCTGAGGGACCGTAGAACATTACAGAGCACAACAGTAGAACATACCGAATGTTGTATCATGGCTTTTGATGTTCCCTAATATTTATCACAATATTTTACTGTTTTCTAAAAAATTTTTAAAAATATTATTAAAATCAATGATTTTTACTCCCCGTTTTCCGTGCTGCACTATGTTAAATTTAGCCTAATCCTCTGGGGTCTAATAACGAGTCCCGATGTTTCTGTATCTGTGTGTGTCTTTGTGATGATCCAGCTCAGAAATCCAGTTCAAACACTTTCTGAATCCGTAGAGTCGCCCTTTCCATTCCATCTTATCATGAGATCCTATGAGACTCTGTGGTGAGAGTCCAAGCCGAGTCTCTAAGGTCCAAGTCTGAGTCGATTCTTGAGTCTCTGAGGTGAGAATCCAAGTCGAGTCTCTAAGGTCCAAGTCAGAGTCGAGCCTTGAGTCTCTGAATTGAGAGTCCAAGCCGAGTCTCTAAGGTCCAAGTCAGAGTCGAGTCTTGAGTCTCTGAGGTGTGAATCCAAGTCGAGTCTCTAAAGTCCAAGTCGGAGTCGAGTCTTGAGTCTCTGAATTGAGAGTCCAAGCCGAGTCTCTAAGGTCCAAGTCAGAGTCGAGTCTTGAGTCTCTGAGGTGTGAATCCAAGTCGAGTCTCTAAGGTCCAAGTCGGAGTCGAGTCTTGAGTCTCTGAATTGAGAGTCCAAGCCGAGTCTCTAAGGTCCAAGTCGGAGTCGAGCCTTGAGTCTCTGAATTGAGAATCCAAGCCAAGTCTCTAAGGTCCAAGTCAGAGTCGAGCCTTGAGTCTCTGAATTGAGAGTCCAATCCGAGTCTCTAAGGTCCAAGTCAGAGTCGAGCCTTGAGTCTCTGAATTGAGAGTCCAAGCCGAGTCTCTAAGGTCCAAGTCGGAGTCGAGCCTTGAGTCTCTGAGGTGTGAATCCAAGTCGAGTCTCTAAGGTCCAAGTCGGAGTGGAGCCTTGAATCTCTGAAGTGAGAATCCAAGTCCGAGTCGAGTCTTGAGTCTCAGGAGTAATTATCTAGTACTTTGGAGCTTGTACCACACACTTACCCAGTTGATATCTAGAGCCATTTGAACATTTAAAGATCAACTAGTTAGACTGTGTCAGAACTAAATATCTGGTGGAGTTTGTACCTCAAACCTAGCATCTAGAACCCATTGGCTGTTTCAGATTAAACTAGTTAGACTATCTTAGAGTTTAACAACCTTATTCCTTAAATTATCTGGTTCTTTGGAGTTTGTACCTCATACTTACTCAGTTAATGTCTAGAATCTGGGCATTTGAGTGTAGTTTAGTTAGACTGACATGGAACACACCATAAAACTAATTATCTAGTTTGTACCTCACATTTTCCTGATTAATACCTAGGACTTGTTCTTCTGGCATCTGTTCCCATCCATAAATAACCATTTATCACAGAGCAGGACTTTTAAGCTCTCGTTTTACTTTAGAACCCATCTAAGATCTTAATTAGTGTTCATAATCAGGGCAGACGACGAGGTTCTGGAGGGAGAATCTTCTAGAAAAGCTGTTCCACTATAAATCGCCAGCTTTCCGCTCGCTGTCTGGCGGACGCTGCAGCCGAGCTGATTGACAGAGCTCTCTCTCTCCGACTGTCATCGGTAACAATTCCCATCATAAAATTTCATAAGCATAAATTACGGCGCCTCACTCAGTGTTTTTCGTGTATATTAAATCGTCTGTGTCTAAATCGATCACTATATGAGCCACTGTGCAGCACAACGAGTGGCATTACAGCTGCAGCTGTTTATACAATGGCTCCAATTTATCAGCGTTGTTTACCACGGGATGCAATTTACACCCGTTTACTCAAATGAAGATTCACGAGCAACACAGTGAGAACAAAACATTTTAGGGGTGAACCACCGCAGATATGGATCCGGGGCCTTTTCTTAATTTTATCCTCCTTTTATGCCACGTGGAGCTCATCCTTCAACTCCTTTAGCTCATTTTCATGTGCAAAATGAGATTTTACACTGTTTCTTCCAGATGTGCAAACAGTTTAATGCCGCTGTAGAAGCTGATAACATGTGTTTTAGCTTTTTGTGGTGGTTTTAATTTCATGAGTAGCTGGATCGTTCTACAGAAACATCCACTTTCCTGTCTCTCCATAGGAGTCACTGGTGTGACTGACCATCATCGGTGTTCCACATAATAAAGGAAACACCAGAGACGTTTTTAATGATCAATGCATTTTACAGAACATCAAACCACACGCTGTCCATCAGGGAACGTCCACTAAAATATGGAATTTAATCCATTTGTGTTTCTATTTTTTCACAGTGACCTCAGAATAAAGTCGGTCGCACCAGTGACGTCAGCTAGAAGCTTCATATGAGATCATGAGCTGAATGAGAAGATCTCTGAGAACTGAGAGACGCAGTGGACTCACCATGAGCTTTTCTCCATAGATCCTCAGAAAACAGGTCAAAGGAGGTCGAGTGATGTCATCGGCGTGACTTTTATTTCAAAATAAGAGACTTTAGTTACACAGTAACACCAGAGACACTTTTATTATATATTTTATATTTGTTTTCTTTATGTCATTTAAATCATGTATTCCATAGTCATGTAGAGATAATTGCAGTTAAAACTGGATAAAAATGTTTTTTACTTCAAAATATGTCCTCGGCCTTCACACACGACCGTGAGGACGAGCTCTTCTGTGGTGCTTGGAGTTCTAGATAATTGATTTAAAAACCAATATTGCTAAATTGAGGCTCAAGAAGGTGTAATTGTTAAAATAACTTATTGCATAATTTTAAAATATAAATAAATTGTAACCCTAACATGTTTAAGTGTAATGTATCTGTAAACGCTAGGGACACTAAAAATCTCTGTAGAACGATTCACCAGTGTTCGCCAGCATTAAAAGAGACACAGCTTTCAAACAAGTGGTGGTGCTTTATTATCCAGCTGTTGTCGGCCAAAGCTGCACTGTACATTAGCAGAGTTTCTCTGCTTTTACAGTTCACTGTAAGCCTCAGCTGTGCCTTTTCCTGTCCAGCCCAAGGGCCAATTTTATAGTGTGTTATAGGTGGCCCTCCAGCCATTCTGCTGCAGCTCCTTCTCTCACCTGATGGTGGCAGCAGTGTTGTAAGATTACAGTGTAATGCGCCACACTGCGGTAACGAAGTTATCTAAAGTTTAAGAGCCTTTCTTCTCTGACTGGACCTGCAGCTTCATTTACTGACCATACTTAATCCAAACTGCAGCCGTAAAGCTCAGACTAGCCAGAGCCCGAGACTTTGGTGAGACGGAAAACTTGTTATCAGGGTGAAAGGTTAAACAGAAATGTGGCTATGCATGCTGTTTGATCTGATCTTCTCGTTTAATACATTTCTGAATGCAGTTGCTGTGTTTATTTTATATGTAAAGTGTCACGATTGGCAGTCCTCCATGTGCTCTTGTTTTCCTTTGGTCCTGTCCATGTGCTTCCTTGTTTTGATTCTTCCCTGTCCTGCCCCCTTGTTTCTAGACCCTTCCCTTGATTGTTCGCACCTGTGTCTTGTTAACCCTCTTTTCTATCACCTGTGTCTTGTTAACCCTCTTTTCTATCACCTGTGTCTTGTTAAACCCTCTTTTCTATCACCTGTGTCTTGTTAACCCTCTTTTCTATCACCTGTGTCTTGTAAACCCTCTTTTCTATCACCTGTGTCATGTTAACCCTCTTGTTTATCACCTGTGTCTTGTTAACCTATTCTAGTATTTAAGCCCTGTGTTTTTCCCTAGTTGTTGCTGGTCTTTGTATTGTATGGTGTTGTTGTCTTCCGGTCTCCGTTGTGTTTCTAGTCTGTGTTCCTTTACGTTATGTCTGTCCCTCGTTTTCTCTGTGTTGGCTCTTTGACCCTGAACTGTTTAGACCCTGACTTTGGATTTGCCCCTAATAAATCTCTTATCTCAGCACATGCGTCTGCCTCATCATTGCTCCCCAATGTTACAAAAAGAATGTTATCTAACCAAATATGTATGATTTTTGTTTGGTTTGTCTCACAAATTATATTTTTCAGCAAAGACACACTTGAATAGGAATATGATTAATACGTTAGATATGTTGTATTGTTACAATTTATTTATTTATTATAAGCATTTATTAATCTAAACTGTTCTGAATTAACAATCCAACAATAAAAGAAGCCTTGTGCATGTTTTACACAGTGATAGAAAACACAGTCACTCACAGAAAGCTCAGATTCGGTGTGCCGATATATTAAAATCTATCTTTTGTGAATAATAGTTTGGCCCTTCAGGTATTTTGACACAGTACATTCTGGCCCTCTTTGGTTCCCTTCAGTCTGATGGTTCCCTTCAGTCTGAGAGGAGCTGAGACCCCTGAGCAGAACGTTCTGCGTTCTCCACGTCAATAAGAGTGAATCCGTCAGAACTGAGCAGCGGGATTTTCATCAGCAGTGAAGCTCCAGCAGCTCAGAGCGTTCGGCGCTGGTTCCACAGCACTGGATGATCTCCGAAATCCCACTGAAAGAGCCGTGCTTTGAGGTTTTCTCTCATTTGATAGGCATCAGAAGTGTTGCCCAATTAGCTGTGACGTGTACACTGTATACATGCTTTGTAATGCCTTGCTATGTTATCCCATGGGTGCTGTAATGCATTTAGTATGGTATCTTTAGTGGTTGCTAAGGTGCTGCTAGGTATTTGATATGGAATTTCTAGTGCTTGCTTGTGTGTTGCTAGGTGGTTGCTATGGTATTTATGGTGGTTTGTAGTGTGTTGCTAGGTGGTTGCTATGATATTTCTGGTGGTTGCTAGTGTGTTGCTTGGTGGTTGCTATGGTATTTCTAGTAGTTGCTTGCGTGTTGCTAGGTGTTTGCTGTGGTTTGCCACATGGATGCGAGGATGTTCCTAGTATATTTGTATTCATCCCTAAGGGGGAAAATGTTATTTAAGTGTAATTGTATGAAAACTGTAATGAACAAAACTACCGTCAGTGAAAACGAGTAATCTGGATGCAGCCTATCAGAATAAAGTGGGAGGGGAAGGGGGTGGGACTTGTGCTGTGAACGTGCCCCTGCTGAAATAAATGGGCTTTTTCCCTGAAGAGCTTATAAATTCAAGAAGTTGTGATTTTTTGTGATTTTTTTTTGCAGGAGCTCTAAATGTTCTGAGAGGCACAGATCTGTGGGGAATATAATTACAGCCTTGTAGAATCAAGAATAGGCCAACATTGACAACGCAAGTGACTGATTAATAAAATGTTTGTACTGAATTTGGTTTTTTAAAGGGAGTCATTTTGACTTCAGAAATATGGTTAACCACTCGTGTTCATGAATAAAACACTGCTTCTTCTTTCCACCACTGAAACGGTTTGAAACAATGGCCGTTTCATTTTAAAAGCAAACCTCGCCATATGAGAAGCATTTATTTTGACCATTTCAAACGCATTTATGAGTCTCTCTGCTCTGCCAAACTTGCAGGCGGCATGTTGACTGCGTATAAAAAGGGCTCTGAAATGACTTTGAAGTGGCTTTCAATGGCAATACTTTTGCAGACGGAGAGAAAAAAGCAGTGAAACCATCAGACGTGGTGAGGAAGTCGCGTGTGCGAGGCAGAGTCATGAGTACAGTGGGGTGTGGGCTGTATGGAAGGCTGTTTGAAGTGGGAACGCGAAGTGCTTTAGAGTCCATCTGGGCCCAATCAGGGATGCAGGCGGATGGTGTCACGAAGGATTTGAAGATTTCTCCACTTTAGCTCCCAATCACCTGACCTTATCTGCATGCAAAGCACACGACAGGCCGTGTGTAAGGCTGTAATGAAGGGCCGACAGCTCTCTCAGCTCCTTTGTAGGCTTGTGTTATTAGCTCTGGAGACGCAAGGCCAAATATATCACAAAAAGCTTTCTACGAACAGCTTGACCACAGTGCCCCCGCTCCAGAGAAGGCAATTCATCATATTCAGCAGCTGCTGGATCCTTATCCCCTTTTCTTCTGACGTCTTTTCCAACCTGTGCTTGGATGACGTCCATGCTACAGAGAGGAAAAGTGTGAAAGAACTCCTTTTATTTGCTGTGAATTATAAAAAAACAGCAGCAGCTGAATAACAGCATGTATTGTGTTTCTCCTCATGCTGGATTCTGGGTAGAGCTTTAAAGGGGCCTGGCAGTTTGCATTGATTCCAAATATAGTCCAAGAATTTTCTCTGCCAGACTGTGAATGACAGTAATTCAAACCTGACTGTATCCCAAAAAAAGCTCATCAATACTTCAGTGAAAGGTGTTAGTAAATGAAGCTGTGAATCTGTAGAGCTGGTTCTTTCAGAGATGACACTGGTTTTCCAGAGATAAGAATCGGCTGTAAATCTGTTTGTTCTTTATACCAGAAAACTTTCGCAAAAGCAAAACTTGACTAGAAACAGGTCTTTTACTTTTGGTCCAGTGTTTGAAAGTTGGATCTAACTTCATGAGAACAGCTGGACTGCTCAAGTGAAACAGCTGGAATTTCTAATTCCTGCTCAATAGTGAAGTATTTCTAAAGCTTATTCACGGATATTCGGCATTGGATTCTTTTCTGAAGTCTTAAGTGTGTTTTGGGTCTTTTTATGTACGGGGAAAAGTTCTGAAATTGACCAAATGCTATAGTCATTGCAGATGATTGATGACTGAATAATGTTTGAGTGTTTCTTTTATTTGGCCTGAAAGTTTTAAACAAACCCAAACAAGATCTTTCTGCCAAGGTCCAATCCACAGCAATAGTTTTAGACTCCCAACCCAACAGCAGGCTAAAAAAAAGTCTGCTGAAAATTCTGCCCAAAGCCAACTGTAACCTGCTAAATTCTGTTCTACGCCAACTCCAGCACAAGAAAACGTTGTCTTCATCCAACTGTAGCCAAGAAAATTCTCTCTTTAGCTGAATGTAGCCAAAACATTCTGTTCTAAACCTGTGCTATGCTGTAACGGGGAGCGAGGTAGCGGACGCACGTGTGGAGGTAAGGGACTTTTATTGAGGGCAAATCCAAAATCAGGGTCATAACGGTCCAGGATCAAAGAGCCGATACGGACAGATCGTGAAGTAGACATGACAAACCAGAAACAAACAACAACAGATATTCAAACAAAGCAAACATCCAACAGCGCAAGGACAAAGACCGATACAAAGACAAAGTGCAAACACAGGGCTTAAGTAACAAAGGGTAACGAGGGACAGGTGAACACAATCAGGGGCGGAGTTACAAAACAAGGGGCAGGACTACAGATACCAAACAAACGCACATGGACTAAACCAAAACACGAACACATGGACAGGACTGGGAGGGGCCAATCGGGACATATGCCAATAAAATCCTATCTTAGTCCAACGGTAGCCAAGAAAATTCTGTTCTAAACCAACTGAGTCCAAACAAAAGCCGACAGTAATTCTGTCGAAATCTGACTGTAGACAAATAAACAAACCTAAAACAACTCCAGCCCAAAAAAACTGTAGCCAACACAATTCTGTCTTAACCAACGGTACCCAACAAATTTCCAACTGAATCCGACTGTAGCCAACAAATATCTAATGGAATCTGACTGTACGTAACAAAATTCCAACTGAATCCGATTGTATTCAACAAATATCTAATGGAATCTGACTGTACACAACAAAATTCCAACTGAATCCGATTGTATTCAACAAATATCTAATGGAATCTGACTGTACACAACAAAATTCCAACTGAATCCGATTGTATTCAACAAATATCTAATGGAATCGGACTGTACACAACAAAATTCCAACTGAATCCGATTGTATTCAACAAATATCTAATGGAATCTGACTGTACGCAACAAAATTCCAACTGAATCCGATTGTATTCAGCAATATCTAATGGAATTCGGCTGTACCTGGAGGGTTCATAATGATGGTTCTTAAAGGATTCTTTTTTAAAGACAGTGGTTCTACAGTAAATTGAACCCTGAACACTCAAAAGTACCATTTACATGACTAAGACGTTCTCTGCATGGTGAAATTGTTCTTCAGATTGATGGCCAATGTGTTGTATATGTATCTATATAGAACCTTTTTGAAAACGGTTCTTCTGTCACTTACAAACTTGACATTGCAACAACAGAAGCCTTTCTGGTGCTATCTAGAACCATATACAACACATTCTCCATCAATCTGAAGAACCATTTCACCTTGCAGTTAATCAAACTCATGCAACTTTGAATGTTAATGGTTCTATGTAAAACTCTAACCCTACTAAAAAGCCCTCGAAGAATGGTCTTTTTTGCTGGGATGAGGACGACAGAAGGGAGAAAAGCCAGAGAAGGGGTAAACACGGGGTGAAATCTGTCCAGGGTGGACTGTGAAATTTGAACTCAACCCAAACACAACAAATATTTGAGAAATAACATCCAAACTCCACAAAAAACAACGGGAACCGGCAGGTCCCACTGGGTCTGGAAAATATATCAAGCTCTAATTATGGGGCCTTGTTAGCCTACGAAATTAACATGGAAAAAAAGCTGGTAGAAAAAAATACTCATTAAAGCTTTTAGCCGTTTGCTGTCAGCTGGACGCTGCACTGCTGACCGGGGAATTTGACAGCAGTCTGGTTCTCCTCCACATTCAATACATCACACGCTCTGAGGTAGCCTCGCTCAGACGGGCTGGAATCAGGCTCAGATTCAGCGCTCGTGTGGATTAATTAATTACAGCAGAAATGTTAACAAGGTCACTCCAGTCCGCAGCCCGAAAATGTTAATGAGGTCAGAGCTCCGTGAAAGAATACTGGCGTCGATGTTGTCTGTGTGTTGTGCTTTTTACATCAGTGATGTGGAACATTTTCATATGACACACATTTACCTGGTCATGAGCCATGAGCAGATCACAGAGACAGGAGACCAATCAGACAGAGAGAGAGAGAGAGAGAGGAGTCAAAGAGTGTTAAAAGCTATCAGCGTAAAGAAGCGTAGCATAGAAGACTGCGTTATTCATTCAGCCTAACGAGAAACTGACACGGACTCGGTTTATATCACAATACCTACATTTAGAGCCGGTTATTCATTCAGCCTAATGAGAAACTGTAGAACGGACTCGGTTTATATCACAATACCTACATTTAGAGCCGGTTATTCATTCAGTCTAATGAGAAACTGTAGAACGGACTCGGTTTATATCACAATACCTACATTTAGAGCCGGTTATTCATTCAGTCTAATGAGAAACTGTATAACAGACTCGGTTTATATCACAATACCTACATTTAGAGCCGGTTATTCATTCAGTCTAATGAGAAACTGTAGAACAGACTCGGTTTATATCACAATACCTACATTTAGAGTCGGTTATTCATTCAGTCTAATGAGAAACTGACACGGACTCGGTTTATATCACAATACCTACATTTAGAGCCGGTTATTCATTCAGCCTAATGAGAAACTGTAGAACAGACTCGGTTTATATCACAATACCTACATTTAGAGTCGGTTATTCATTCAGTCTAATGAGAAACTGTAGAACGGACTCGGTTTATATCACAATACCTACATTTAGAGTCGGTTATTCATTCAGCCTAATGAGAAACTGTAGAACAGACTCGGTTTATATCACAATACCTACATTTAGAGTCGGTTATTCATTCAGTCTAATGAGAAACTGTAGAACGGACTCGGT
Organism: Pygocentrus nattereri; assembly: GCF_015220715.1. Lineage (NCBI taxonomy): Eukaryota > Metazoa > Chordata > Actinopteri > Characiformes > Serrasalmidae > Pygocentrus > Pygocentrus nattereri. Next base: position 32,536,970 of record NC_051235.1, read on the forward strand.
TTATATCACAATACCTACATTTAGAGCCGGTTATTCATTCAGCCTAATGAGAAACTGTAGAACAGACTCGGTTTATATCACAATACCTACATTTAGAGTCGGTTATTCATTCAGTCTAATGAGAAACTGTAGAACGGACTCAGTTTATATCACAATACCTACATTTAGAGCCGGTTATTCATTCAGTCTAATGAGAAACTGTAGAACGGACTCGGTTTATATCACAATACCTACATTTAGGGTCGGTTATTCATTCAGTCTAATGAATGAACCTAACGTGTAGGTTCTCTGGTGGTTCTGGATAGTACATAAAGTGTCTACATCTGTGTTGTAGTCATGGCGACGCCTGGTTCCCATCACCACCATTGTAAAGACGTCTGGACCGTTTCACACCAAACCCTCTGGATCTCTCTGATTACACCTCAACAAGCAGATAAAAATGTTGGAATTCTCCTTTAACCTTTTCCAGATCAGTATACCAGCGCACGTCTGTCAAAGCGTTCTTTTCCATTTTCTTGTCCATCATTTTTATGCATCAGTTCTTCCAGCAATACAGTGATGCAGCACAGCATTAGAACGGCTGAAATCTCGCGATTTGATCCCCACAAGGTATTTTATGATCCATTATTCACAGCAGTTAAAATCATCTCATTTGCAACATGAGCATCGAATGAGTCTTATCTGTATGTCCACACTTTCAGAGTCTCGCCGCCTCCACAGAGACACCATAATCAAAAACATGAGGTCTGATAACACGGCAAGACTCTGAGATCAGTTTAGAGATCTATGAGTCAGGAGGAAATAAACTCCTCCATTCTAGATGCCTTAGTCTGTGACAGTAATTCATGTGGATATTAGAACCTATGAGTGTTTCCTTTCAAGTGAGACCAAGAACACGACTGTCGAACAAATTATGTGGGAAGAGCGCCCCCTTTACATTGGGTATGCCATTTCAGCGAAAATAGGGTAAAGTCAGCATGAACAGCAAGTCTCTTACACATATACGAAATAAAAAAGTTTTGAAACTAACAACCGACTCTAAATGTAGGTATTGTGATATAAACCGAGTCCGTTCTACAGTTTCTCATTAGGCTGAATGAATAACCGACTCTAAATGTAGGTATTGTGATATAAACCAAGTCTGTTCTACAGTTTCTCATTAGACTGAATGAATAACCAGCTCTAAATGTAGGTATTGTGATATAAACCGAGTCTGTTCTACAGTTTCTCATTAGACTGAATGAATAACCGATTCTAAATGTAGGTATTGTGATATAAACCGAGTCCGTTCTACAGTTTCTCATTAGACTGAATGAATAACCGACTCTAAATGTAGGTATTGTGATATAAACTGAGTCCGTTCTACAGTTTCTCATTAGGCTGAATGAATAACCGGCTCTAAATGTAGGTATTGTGATATAAACCGAGTCCGTTCTACAGTTTCTCATTAGACTGAATGAATAACCGGCTCTAAATGTAGGTATTGTGATATAAACCGAGTCCGTTCTACAGTTTCTCATTAGGCTGAATGAATAACCGACTCTAAATGTAGGCATTGTGATATAAACCGAGTCCGTTCTACAGTTTCTCATTAGACTGAATGAATAACCGATTCTAAATGTAGGTATTGTGATATAAACCGAGTCCGTTCTACAGTTTCTCATTACACTGAATGAATAACCGACTCTAAATGTAGGTATTGTGATATAAACTGAGTCCGTTCTACAGTTTCTCATTAGACTGAATGAATAACCGATTCTAAATGTAGGCATTGTGATATAAACCGAGTCCGTTCTACAGTTTCTCATTAGACTGAATGAATAACCGATTCTAAATGTAGGTATTGTGATATAAACCGAGTCCGTTCTACAGTTTCTCATTAGGCTGAATGAATAACCGACTCTAAATGTAGGCATTGTGATATAAACCGAGTCCGTTCTACAGTTTCTCATTAGACTGAATGAATAACCGATTCTAAATGTAGGTATTGTGATATAAACCGAGTCCGTTCTACAGTTTCTCATTACACTGAATGAATAACCGACTCTAAATGTAGGTATTGTGATATAAACCGAGTCCGTTCTACAGTTTCTCATTACACTGAATGAATAACCGACTCTAAATGTAGGTATTGTGATATAAACCGAGTCCGTTCTACAGTTTCTCATTAGGCTGAATGAATAACCGGCTCTAAATGTAGGTATTGTGATATAAACCGAGTCTGTTCTACAGTTTCTCATTAGACTGAATGAATAACCAACTCTAAATGTAGGTATTGTGATATAAACCGAGTCCGTTCTACAGTTTCTCATTAGACTGAATGAATAACCGATTCTAAATGTAGGTATTGTGATATAAACCGAGTCCGTTCTACAGTTTCTCATTAGACTGAATGAATAACCGACTCTAAATGTAGGTATTGTGATATAAACTGAGTCCGTTCTACAGTTTCTCATTAGACTGAATGAATAACCGGCTCTAAATGTAGGTATTGTGATATAAACCGAGTCCGTTCTACAGTTTCTCGTTAGGCTGAATGAATAACCGACTCTAAATGTAGGCATTGTGATATAAACCGAGTCCGTTCTACAGTTTTTCATTAGGCTGAATGAATAACCGATTCTAAATGTAGGTATTGTGATATAAACCGAGTCCGTTCTACAGTTTCTCATTAGGCTGAATGAATAACCGACTCTAAATGTAGGTATTGTGATATAAACCGAGTCCGTTCTACAGTTTCTCATTAGGCTGAATGAATAACCGACTCTAAATGTAGGTATTGTGATATAAACCGAGTCCGTTCTACAGTTTCTCATTAGACTGAATGAATAACCGACTCTAAATGTAGGTATTGTGATATAAACCGAGTCTGTTCTACAGTTTCTTATTAGACTGAATGAATAACCGACTCTAAATGTAGGTATTGTGATATAAACCGAGTCTGTTCTACAGTTTCTCATTAGACTGAATGAATAACCGACTCTAAATGTAGGTATTGTGATATAAACCGAGTCTGTTCTACAGTTTCTCATTAGGCTGAATGAATAACCGGCTCTAAATGTAGGTATTGTGATATAAACTGAGTCCGTTCTACAGTTTCTCATTAGACTGAATGAATAACCGACTCTAAATGTAGGTATTGTGATATAAACCGAGTCCGTTCTACAGTTTCTCATTAGACTGAATGAATAACCGGCTCTAAATGTAGGTATTGTGATATAAACCGAGTCCGTTCTACAGTTTCTCATTAGACTGAATGAATAACCGACTCTAAATGTAGGTATTGTGATATAAACCGAGTCCGTTCTACAGTTTCTCATTAGACTGAATGAATAACCGACTCTAAATGTAGGTATTGTGATATAAACCGAGTCCGTTCTACAGTTTCTCATTAGGCTGAATGAATAACCGACTCTAAATGTAGGTATTGTGATATAAACCGAGTCCGTTCTACAGTTTCTCATTAGGCTGAATGAATAACCGACTCTAAATGTAGGTATTGTGATATAAACCGAGTCCGTTCTACAGTTTCTCATTAGGCTGAATGAATAACCGACTCTAAATGTAGGTATTGTGATATAAACCGAGTCCGTTCTACAGTTTCTCATTAGACTGAATGAATAACCGACTCTAAATGTAGGTATTGTGATATAAACCGAGTCCGTTCTACAGTTTCTCATTAGACTGAATGAATAACCGACTCTAAATGTAGGTATTGTGATATAAACCGAGTCCGTTCTACAGTTTCTCATTAGACTGAATGAATAAGCGACTCTAAATGTAGGTATTGTGATATAAACCGAGTCTGTTCTACAGTTTCTCATTAGACTGAATGAATAACCGACTTTAAATGTAGGTATTGTGATATAAACCGAGTCTGTTCTACAGTTTCTCATTAGGCTGAATGAGTAACCGACTCTAAATGTAGGTATTGTGATATAAACCGAGTCCGTTCTACAGTTTCTCGTTAGACTGAATGAATAACCCGACTCTAAATGTAGGTATTGTGATATAAACCGAGTCCGTTCTACAGTTTCTCGTTAGACTGAATGAATAACCGACTCTAAATGTAGGTATTGTGATATAAACCGAGTCCGTTCTACAGTTTCTCATTAGACTGAATGAATAACCGACTCTAAATGTAGGTATTGTGATATAAACCGAGTCCGTTCTACAGTTTCTCATTAGACTGAATGAATAACCGGCTCTAAATGTAGGTATTGTGATATAAACCGAGTCCGTTCTACAGTTTCTCATTAGGCTGAATGAATAACCCGCTCTAAATGTAGGTATTGTGATATAAACCGAGTCCGTTCTACAGTTTCTCATTAGACTGAATGAATAACCGACTCTAAATGTAGGTATTGTGATATAAACCGAGTCCGTTCTACAGTTTCTCATTAGACTGAATGAATAACCGACTCTAAATGTAGGTATTGTGATATAAACCGAGTCCGTTCTACAGTTTCTCATTAGACTGAATGAATAACCGACTCTAAATGTAGGTATTGTGATATAAACCGAGTCCGTTCTACAGTTTCTCATTAGACTGAATGAATAACCGACTCTAAATGTAGGTATTGTGATATAAACCGAGTCCGTTCTACAGTTTCTCATTAGGCTGAATGAATAACCGACTCTAAATGTAGGTATTGTGATATAAACCGAGTCTGTTCTACAGTTTCTCGTTAGACTGAATGAATAACCCGACTCTAAATGTAGGTATTGTGATATAAACCGAGTCCGTTCTACAGTTTCTCGTTAGGCTGAATGAACAACCGACTCTAAATGTAGGTATTGAGATATAAACCGAGTCCGTTCTACAGTTTCTCATTAGACTGAATGAATAACCGACTCTAAATGTAGGTATTGTGATATAAACCGAGTCCGTTCTACAGTTTCTCATTAGACTGAATGAATAACCGACTCTAAATGTAGGTATTGTGATATAAACCGAGTCCGTTCTACAGTTTCTCATTAGGCTGAATGAAAAAGTTTTATTTAATTATTTAATTATTTATTTGACTGGTTTTGCTTTAAACAGAACATGTTTTTGTAAAAGGTCTGGTCACATAATTAACCGTGTCGTTAACCATGATGACCATGGCTGTATGAACGAGTGTAAGCTGTGCCTTCTCATTTTTCCCCCTGTGATGTTTCGTCTGATGCAAGGACCAGAGAAACACGAGTAACATCCAAAACAAGAGCTCATAAAGTGAAATGCTCAAAAAACAAAGGGAGGTGAAGCTGCAAAGCTGTGAGTCTGTGTTCAGATCAGAGGGTCCACGTGTTAAAAGACAGACAGTTCGTTGTATGCAGGACCATTTTTATGCTTAAATGGTGAAATCGTTCTTCATATTGATGTAGAATGTGTTGTATATGGTTCTATATAGAACCAAAAAGGGTTCTGCTGTTGCTACAGTGTCAGTTTGAAACAATCATTCACATTCAATCTGAAGAACCATTTCACCACGCAAAACAACAACGCATTTAACTGTGCAAGTGGTCCTACACAGAACATAAGGTTCTATTGCTTTTCCTAAAGGACCCTTAAGAAGCCATCTGTGCAGTCTGGTGGGTTTCGGCGCTGAATGTGGCCCGTATGAGTGACATGTAAACTGACCAATCACAGATCGTTTAGCATGACATGTTGGTGCAGGTGATTTTCAGAACTACACCAAAAACAGACCCGGGAGAAACAAAGCAGTATAACTTTCAACAAGTACATAAAAACCCATTTACTCGTGACAAACTGCTTCAAATTAAACTTTCAAAAATATTTCAAAGATGGAGCCGTTTTTTTTTTTTCATTCTAGCAACTGCATCTCACTTTGATCGGCAAATGTACTGGGAGAAGTTCTGGTTGTACTGGGAGGAGTTTCAGTTGTACCAGGAGGAGTTTTGGTGGGACTTGGAGGAGATTTGGTTGTACTTTGAGGGGTTTCAGTTGTACTGGGAAGGGTTTTGTTTGTACTGGGAGTTGTTTCAGTTGTACTGGGAAGGGTTTTGTTGTACTGGGAGTTGTTTCAGTTGTACTGGGAAGGGTTTTGTTGTAGTGGGAGTTTTGGTTTTTGAAGGAGTTTTGGTTATTGGGACTTGAAGGAGATTCGATTTTACTTTGAGGAGTTTTGGTAATATTTGGAGGGGTTTTGCTTGTACTGGGAGGAGTTTTTTAGGACTGGGAGAAGTTTTGTTTGTACTGGGAAATGTTTCAGTTGTAAAACCCTCCCAGGTTTGGTTGTACTTGGAGGAGTTTCAGTTGTCTTGGGAAGACTTTTGGTGGGACTTGGAGGAGATTGAGTTGTGCTTGCAGGGGTTTCAGTTGTAGTGGGAGGAGATTCTGTTGTAGTGGGAGGAGTTTTAGTCGTACAGGGAGGGGTTTCCGTTGTAGTGGGAGGAGATTCGGTTGTAGTGGGAGGGGTTTCAGTTGTACTGGGAGTAGTTTTAATCATACAGGGAGGGGTTTCAGTTGTACTGGGAGTAGTTTTAGTCGTACAGGGAGGGGATTTAGTTGTACTGGGAGTAGTTTTAATCATACAGGGAGGGGTTTCAGTTGTAGTGGGAGGAGATTCAGTTGTAGCTGGAGGGGTTTTAGTTGTACTGGGAGTAGTTTTAGTCGTACAGGGAGGGGTTTTAGTTGTACTGGGAGTAGTTTTAGTCGTACAGGGAGGGGTTTTAGTTGTACTGGGAGTAGTTTTAGTCATACAGGGAGGGGTTTCAGTTGTACTGGGAGTAGTTTTAGTCATACAGGGAGGGGTTTCAGCTGTAGTGGGAGGAGATTCAGTTGTAGTGGGAGGGGTTTTAGTTGTACTGGGAGTAGTTTTAGTCATACAGGGAGGGGTTTCAGTTGTAGTGGGAGTAATTTTAGTCATACAGGGAGGGGTTTCAGTTGTACTGGGAGTAGTTTTAGTCATACAGGGAGGGGTTTTAGTTGTACTGGGAGGGGATTGTGGTTGTTGAATATATCTTGGAGAGTCGAATGTGTTTATGCTGCTACAACATGCTGCTAAAATGCGTCTCAGTCCACCTCCTGCAGTGGTTTGAATGATCCTGATCAGATTTGTGTTTGTTTTAAATGCGTCTTTGCAGTTTTTACACTTGTATCTTTATGTGACCTCGTCCAGACAACCTGATATTGAAGGTTACTTAATCCTGAAGTGACCAGGTGTAAAGAGAGTCCTGCTCCTCTCTCTATTCTAGTGCTCATTCCATGTCTCATTAGTGTCTGTAAGTAGAGGAGGAGACATTTTAATATGATTTGAATTTGAGGAAACGTTAGTGTTGTGCGTACAGTCCTGTTTTACAGTTTTGCCATGTTTTTGCCATTGATTGATGTCAAAACAGCCAAAGACTCACGCCTGTCAATACAGAATGCCAATCAAATGTAAATGTAGTTCTCTATGCATGTGATAAGATCACCACATTTCAATAAATATGCAATAAAAATCAAATGTACAGCAAAACACCAATAAATCCTTCAAAGCTCTAAGGCTTACAGATGCAGGCTAAGCTCTCAGGCTGAGGGTTGGGCAGCCGGGACTCTGAGGAAACATCTGTCCTCTGCATGTGTGGAAGATGAAACGGCTAAAAGCTCACGCCTCACAGCCAAGAAAACCCACGGAGAGCGCAGACTCTCTGAGCTCTGATGTGGCTGCGAGAACGCCTTGAGAACACAAAGAACAAGGGAAGAACGAGCATTTGTGTGAGGGCCAAATTATCCTCCAGCATCTGTGAACATCTGTGGGCATCACAACACGTCAAAGAGCAACTTTTATAAAAATGTTTCTAACCAAGCTCAGCTTAATTAAAAGACTCCGTACCAATTAGATGTTCTTTTCCATTTGTCCAGGTATCAATTACACTGCTCAATATCCAATACACTCATGCTCAAATCCATATTCAGGCCGGGAATACGTGTGATTTCCTAGCACCAAATCAATTACTGTATGCAACAGGCTTGAGTGTTAACATTATTAAACATGATGCTCACCTGAAATGAAGCCCATGACAGTAATTCAATTAAAATAATTAAAAACAGACAAGACATTTACATGATGTTTATGTTACACATATAACTATATATATATTCATTGCTGTCCGAAGAAAACCTTGTATCTCCATTTTTGGCATTTTTCAGTTTTTGACGTTATTTGAAAGTGTCTGTTACTCTTTACATTGTTTGCAAATTTTGTGATGAGTGGCCTAAAAGAAATGACCCAAAATGACTGGGGAAAAATTCTGGTTCCATTGACTTACATTGAAAGTGAAGTAAGTTTTTTCCTTCTCCTGTAAAATTACTATTTTGAAGATACAAAGCTTCCTTCCGACAGCAGCGATATATATATATATATATATATATATATATACACATGTATATATCACAAAAGTATCTCACAGAAGTGAGTCCACCACTCACATTTCTATCTTTTGATGGGACGCCACTGTAGAACTGAAACTCTGATATAAGTTAAAGTGGTCAGTGTGCAGCTTGTACAGCAGTGCAGATTTACTGACCTCTGAAAAGAACAACACACAGACATTACTGTCTAAACAGCTGGCAGCACATGTGAGTCCACCTCACAGTGGACGTGTCCAGATTGGGCTCTAAGGGTCAATATTGTGTGTGACCATCATTATTATCTAGCACTGCCTGAACCCTCTTGGGCCTGGAATTCACCAGAGCTGCACAGGCTGCTACTGGAATCCTCTTCCACTCCTCCATGATGACGTCATGGAGCTGGTGGATGTTAGACACCTTACGCTTCTCCTCCTTCCACTTGAGGAAGCCCCACAGGTGCTCAATTGGGTTTAGGTCTGAAGACGTACTTGGCCAGTCCATCACCTTTACCTTCAGCGGGCAGTGGTCATCTTGGAGGTGTGTTTGGGGTCGTTATCATGTTGGGAAAACAGTTTCCGAAGGGAGGGGATCATGCTCTGCTTCGGAACGTCACAGTACATGTTGGAATTCATGTTTCCCTCAGTGAACCGCAGCTCCCCAGTGCTGGCAGCACTCATGCAGCTCCAGACCATGATGCTACCACCACCATGCTTGACTGCAGGCAAGAGACAGTTGTCTTGGTCCTCCTTACCAGGGCGCCACCACACATGCTGGACACCATCTGACCCAAACAAGTTTATCTTGGTCTTGTCAGACCACAGGACATGGTTCCAGTCATCCATGTTCTTGGACTGCTTGTCTTCAGCAAACTGATGGCTTCAAAAGCTGAAAAACATCACCGAGCTTTGTTTCATAAGAACAAATTTTTTTTGTTTAATAAGAGACCAAATATTTTCTATAGGGTTTAAATCTGGACCAGCCAGATTTTTTGCCCATGAATGAATGTGCATATACATATTTCCTGAAGGGGGTAGTCCTTCTATTATAACTGTGTGTGTGTGTGTGTGTGTGTGTGTGTGTGTGTGTCTGTGTGTGTGTGTGTATGTAGCAGGGCTGCAAGAGACAATAGAGAAAACTTTGAATACGCCTGATCTGAACCCAACAGAGCAAAAGACAAACAGAGGCTCTCTACAGACCGGGAGGGGGGGTTTGGGGGGGGGGGGGGAGTGAGGGGGGTGATAGAGAGAGAGAGAGAGAGAGAGAGAGAGAGAGAGTGAGGGGGGTAAGAGAGAGAGAGAGAGTGAGGGGGGTAAGAGAGAGAGAGAGAGAGAGAGAGAGAGAGAGAGAGAGATACATAAAGCGAGGAAAAAAAGGAGAGATACAGAGATAAAGAAAAAAAAGAAAAGAGGAGAAGGTAGCAGGTAAAAGGAGAGAAAGACAGAAAGAATAAAGGAGGAGAAACAGAGAAAGAGAAGTAAAAAAGAGATGTGGAGTCTAGAGATGTAGAGATAGAGAAAGGAAAGAAAGGTAAACGTGAAGAGAGAGAGGGATCTCAAAGATGAGAGAGACTAATACAAGAGAGAGAGGAGAGAGAGAGAGAAACAGAAGAAGAAGTGAAGAGGGAATGAAAGCCACAGAGACAGGAAGAGACAAAGAAAGACGAACGATTGGAACAGAGAGGGAAAAGGGGAAAGGGGGAAAGAGAAGGAGGAGCAGAAGGAAGAGCAGAGCGGCAAAGCGAGAGGGAGGAGAGAGCGAGGGGAACGAAGGGCGGCCGGAGCGGCAGGCCGGGCCTCTGAAGTGAATCCATCACTGGTGCGGAGAGCTGCAGCAGCGTGGACAGGATTATTTTTATTCCCATCAATAAAAGGTGAAAATGTCACATTTGATATTTTCACTGGCAGAACTGCAGCTGAGAGAGACTCCAGATATGAAGTGGCCTTTACTGCTCCGGAGCTCCGTCACACAGAGACGTCCACCTTAAAGAGGACAGACAGACCCCGCCTCACCCCAAACGTGCTCCACCAGCCGCGACGTCTTTCAGCGCTGCTTCAGTTTTACACTGGAGCCACGAGGCTAACGTAGCTAACAAGTAATGGAAGCTTATATCCCACCAATTAGCAGCCAAGTCTCCAAGCGTGTGCGTTCACCATGATCAGTAATTATGGACTAAAGTATGGATAATATTCAGGATTCTTGCTGCGCTGCAATGTTTTTATTCGCACGGCTTTAATGCAGGAACACGGCACGCAAGCTGGGGCCCTGGAAACCATTTAAAATAAAAATCCTACGGAATTTAAAGGGCCCAAATCACGGAAAACTGAGCCTTTCAAAATGCATTTCCAGTCCATACAGTCTATATAGGGAAACTAAGATGCAATTAGTGTAATGTCATAAAAAATCCCATTCACCTTACAGCAGCTTAGCTCCACCCATTCAGTCTACAGCAGTTTAGCCCCACCCATTCCACCAACAGCAGTTTGGCCACGCCCATTAAGACTGTTCAGCCTGAACTGATGTTTGATGGAGGAACAGCTGCAGTGCATCAGATCAGAGCTCATTTACGTACATCAGCCGTAAAGCCAACAAACAAAAACAGCCTGTTTGATTCTAAAGGATAATTAAATGGTAAACAGAAGAATATATGCTATGGGCCCTTTAAATGGCCCTTTACATCGGACTCTGTGTGTCCAGTGATAGAGAGTCATACTGCTAGAGCTGCAGGTCAAATTCGGAACAAATCATTATTCCGGTTTATGTGCCGGGACTCCAGCCACTGTTAGAATTGACCCCTCAGGAGCCAAAGTCAGGGCCTCTTTAACGGGGTGAAAAATAACGTTCCTTCCTCTTTTTTCTCTCAGTCCACTGGTTTCCCGGAGCAGAGCGATTTGGTATCTCTGATGTCCTTAACTCGTCCTCCATCACCGCAGCTTGACAGCAGAGCCTTGAATCTTGAGAATGCCCTTCCACCCAAACTCCACGGGGCCGACGTCCCAAGGATTAGCACGTCTCCGTGGCAACATGAAGGTCACTTTTTGCGGTGCAGGCTCTCAGGGGAGAAGAGGCAGAAACGCAGTCGAGATCCAACGTCTTCTCCGCTCTCCACATCAATCCTGGTGGACGTGCGCTGGAAGCCTGGCACGCTCGCTGGCGTGGGAGCGAGCCAGGCTGGCCTCTTTGCTGTGGGCTTCATGCTGGAGACTTCAGAGAGAGAGAACGGAGGGCAGATCTGAGTCCAGCCGACTGGAGAAGCAGCTCTTGTAATGAAAGATGCTTCTGCAGAGATTATGGACTGTACTCAGCTCAGCTCTGCCCTGTAGGCCACACTCACATTAACCCTTTAATCCTCACCCAAAAAGCAGCCTTTTCTGCTTTTAACCTATGATCTCTCTTTAATAACCTGCAGTGTTGGACAAAGAACACAAATCCTGTACCTGAGTTAAAGATGAGACACCCAAGGTAAAATATTCCTCCAGTAAAAAAGTAGAAGTTCCTCCCTTTAGACCTCCACTTGAGTAAAAGTACTAAAGTATTTCCCTTCAAATGTACTTAAGTATAAAGTAAAAGTACTAAAAGAGGAATTCTGGCTCTGATGTCCTGTTATCATTTTTATAACCAGACTGGCTTCATGAACTCATTTCAGGTGAAAGTCCTCCAGCGTCTCTCTTGGTAAACCAGTCTTTTAATAGAAGGTCATTAATTAGTGACGCTGACGTCTATTAAAATGATCAGAAGCACAAAACACTGAAGGTAAACAGTTTCCATCAGGGAGAACCGAGTGGCTCTGAAATCACTTTTTACACACAAGCAAAGTTTCAGTTTCAGATTTATTTACAACTTAGTTCCAAGTTTAAGTTGAATAAAAACTGGCTTTAAACTCAGGATCACAGATGAGCTCCTTTACTATGTTGATCTGTAGGCGTCTGTTCATAAACATAAACCAGCCCAAACTAATTTACTATAAAATGAAATGGTGTTTGTAGAAATTCAGAAAAAAGCCGCGTCAGTCTCGACTGCATATGTGGACATATTTCTATATTGAGCTCTATTTACACAAAGTTAGGTTAGTTCATCATTTATGTTGAACAGACTCTCCCAAAGTTTTACGCTGCTGCGCTGACGTTGAACCGCGTGCTGCACTGGGTCGGTATGACCAACAGGTCAAAACCAGCTCTAAACAAAGTGACCGCTGGGCCCTGATTGGTGCTCTGGCTTTGCGCTTCTTTCGTTTTGACATGTTACGTTTTTATACACACAGAAACCAAAAGGAACGACAGATTTCTCAAAATGTAGGAGGAAAAAGTCGGATATTAGACTCTGAAATGTAGTGGAGTGAAAGGAAAAAGACGCCCAGAACGGAGAAACTTCAGTACAGAGACACCAAAAATACTAAAGTACAGAAACTAATTACATTCACTCAGATACTCAGTTACTCAGTCCTCCACTGATAACCTGATTAGTGTGGGGTTACGTTTGTTATCATATGTAAAGGACATGATTTAAGCTGAAAATTTGTTTAGTTTCATTTTGTTAGTGTCGTAAATCCGTGTTTTTTTTTTCAGTTTTTGACATAATTTGAAACTTCCTGCTGCTTTTTACTCTGTGTGTAAATTTCATGATGAATGGACCAAAAGAAACAGCCCAAAATTACTTGGACAAAACATCTAGTTCCATTGACTTACATTAAACGTGGAGTAGTTATTTTTTCTTCTTACCATTTTGGAGACACAGTCATAAGACAAAAACTTAAAAAGTGTGCAGACTTTCTTTGACTTCGCTAAAAATGGTAACAAAAGGAAGTTCAAGCCTTTAAAACAGAGACCCAGAGATTCTTACTCACATGCCTGTTACGGGTTAATGTCTGTGTCTAAACTAAAGCTGAGGTTAAATCCAGTGCAGCGCTGCACTGACCCTGCGAGCTCAATGCTACTATAACGAGCTACAATAGTACAGCATTAAAAAAGATTTCTTCCATTTGGCATCGCTGACATTAGACATTCGGCCTCTATCTGCCTCTCAGTGTAAACACAGTTTAACATTTACAATGAAATTTAAAATACTTTTATTTCTCTACTAAGCGATCATAAGAATTAGCCAAACACGTTTGACGAAATTAAGGATTTAAATATTCTTCATCTTCTCGATGATGTCTGTTCATGTTTTCCATGTTTTAAAACAAGTTTTTTGGCTGGTTGTAAAGCAGAAAACTGATTACTGCCTGACTCAGGTAGACCTGGAGTTTCCCATTATCTGATTACACCCAGTGCATGTTAACGTGTTGATCATATCACTGACAAAATCTGATCTTCTGCAGTTATTGGTGTAAGGGTCCAGCCTAAACCGCCAGCAGAGGGCGACAGCGGGGGGTGCCACAAGTTCAGGGAACTCCTGGCACACCTGTGGACTCCTCTACTTAAGGCCGTGGCAAACAGCAGCCCCTTGTCACACCTTTGTAGAGGGGTGACCGGTACGGTACTTAGCCCAGGTGGGCATTTAAAAGAAAAGAAAAGAGGGCTGGAAAAACAAAAGAGACAAATCGCCCCAAAACTAAACCAAAGAGAAGCCTTGAGCAAGAAACGGCTCCAAGCCATACGAAAGTGTTTGCTCCACAAAGAGCAAACAGGCGAAACACCACTAAACACATCCACCCATAACACTGAAATGGGTCGACCCAACAGCGCTTGAATGAGGGGCCATAATAATGAATTAACAGTCATAATAAGTGGCGGTAAGAACGCTGAGGGAGAAGAAGGCTAACGCATGAAGCGGAGAGGAGAGTGAGACTTCTTCAGACCGTCAGCCGGCGTTTCTTTGTTGGAGAAAATAGGTCCAAATTAATTAAACATGGACAAGGCTGGAAGTTCTGCTCTCCGTCCTGAGCCTCCACCATCCAGTTGGAGAGACATTTGGAAGTCCTGGAGCATGAAATTAAACATTAGGGACATCCCTTATTGAATATCTCCAATTCTGCGGGAAAGTCAAGGAGGACTAAAGTGCGGAACGGCCGAGAGAATTTAACAGTCACGCTGAAGCCTGCGCTTGCCGAGGCGGCCCCCCGTCGATTAAAACAGATAAAAACACAAAGGGGTCTCGGGCATCACCGTGACATTACGTACTAATGGAACATGCGACTGTGGGTAAATAAAGGAGTCGGTTCCCTCGAGTTGAACTGCCGAAACACTTTAAAAGCCACTTGCTTTAAAGAGATTTGGAAAAATCTCATTTAAACACCCCCCACCTCCACCCCCCTACCACCTCAAGCGTAGTCAAATCGGCCAAGACATGGTTTCATCTTTAGGTTGATAATGTAGTTAATGGAAGCTTATATACATCCCACCAATTAGTGCTTTGCAAACTGCCTACACTCTCAGAAAGGAAGGGTACTAAACCGTCTCTGGGGCAGTAGCCCTCGTCACTGGGATGGTACCCTAGACATGCATACCTAGATGCCGTGCTGTCTGCTCGCTATCAATACGTCTGTGCGTCCGCCATGTTGGAGAGGTCAAGATCCGCTTATGAACAAATTGAGTCCACAGGTGAAACATAAAGCTGAGCTTCCTCTCAGAATCATAGATGGAGGGTCTTTTGTTTTCTAATTATGTTTTATTTGAGTTTTTATATCTCAGCCTTTGTTTGAGCAGCTGTTTTCAGCGTCCCCTTTCTTTGCCTTTTTCCTGCCTTTTTTTCTCTAACTTTTGTTGAGTTGTTTGTCCAGTTTTTGGTGGTGCAGCGTTACTCCTCGGATCACCAACCAGTACATCTGCGGTTGGAGCCTGGCTCTGAGCCGCCTCAACTCCAATATACACAATCACCAAATTCACACTCCATCACCTCATTAAATGAAGTTTAAGGTCCTTTCTCACGGGTTTCCCGCTCTGCACTTAGATCCGCCTCCCTGCCGTCCTGTAAGAATCGGATTATTAAGTGGACGTAAACGCATTCAGTGTGGGACACAATGTACATCAGTTATTGAGGTATAAGGTCTTACTTGTTAGCTATATTGGCCTCGTAACTCCAGTGCAAAAGTAAACTACCAAACATTTGGGTCAGTCAGCTAAAGGGGGGAAAACTGGGTAAATCAGATGTGTTGCCAAACTGTCTCTGCAAGCAAGTCTCTACAAAGCCCCGGTTACAAAACCCATCCCTGTTCAGCAGCATCACTGGGAGCGCTGGGCTGCTGGGCCGCTCGGTGCTGAAGTGTAGGCGATATTTTTGTTTAAAATATAAACAGCGGTTTAAAAATGTTGAGCAATTGGACTCCGAAGCTCTCAGACGTATCGTTTGAAGGGGAAAGAAAATATTTTCCATATGTCCCTGGTTGGAGTTTTTCCCCTCTCTCCTCTCCCAGCCCACCGCACGGACTGTTATTAATGCGCGCAACTTAAACCGCAGGAATTCCCCCTCATACATCACCCGCTTCCTGACCACAGCCGACCCCGCAGTGCCTTCAGAGGAACGAGGAGCACAAGATGTGTTCTCTCTCTCTCTCCCTCCTTTCCCCTTATCTGTCTTTCATAAGTATCTCTCCTCTCTCTGTCATGCTCGCTCTCTTCTTTCTCTCGCTTTCAACCTCTCTGCTTTTCATTTCTCTCTCTCTCTCTCTCTCTCTCTCTCTCTCTCTCTCTCTCTCTCTCTCTCCCTCTCTCTCTCTCTCTCTCTCTCTCTGTCTCTCTCTCTCTCTCTCTCTCTCTCTCTGTCTCTCTCTCTCTGTCTCTCTCTCTCTCTCTCTCTCTCTCTCTCTCTCTCTCTCTCTCTCTCTCTCTCTGTCTCTCCCTCTCTCTCTCTCTCTCTCTCTCTCTCTCTCTCTGTCTCTCTCTGTCTCTCCCTCTCTCTCTCTCTCTCTCTCTCTCTCTCTCTCCCTCCCTCTCTCTCTCTCTCTCTCTCTCTCTCTCTCTCTCTCTCTCTCTCTCTCTCTCTCTCTCTCTCTCTCTCTCTCTCTCTCTCTCTCGCCTACTGGCCTGTGTTTTTCTTCAGAGCTCAGTCAGTTGCAATGCGCCTCACACGATTATCTAAAACAAGCAGATCAATCACTCGGCTCTTTCCTCAGCTCTGCGTCGGCCTCGCTCTCTGCTCCCCGACACGTTTTCTATTTTATTGCACAACTTGAAATATTTCACGTACTTTCTGAGCCGTTTAACCCCTGGTGCTCCTCCGTGGCCTGAACACCGTACAGACCCTCCTCCTGCACTCTGCTGATTTCTGTTTCTCAGCTCACCGAAACTGGTGGACAAACTCTGAAAGCACAGACTCTAAACTTTCCCATCCAAACTGCAGTAGTGTGTGTGTGTTTGTGTGTGTAGGTGTGTGTGTGTGTGGAAAAGGCCAAAGCTTTGTAGACAGCAGCCTTACTTCTGAAATGATGGGTATAAAGAGGAAGTCTGTTTATTTTGAACTCCTAAAACGGGGGGCTATCAATGAGAATGGCTGGCTGTAATTCCTGCACTGTTCACTCATGTGAATCCACTCAGATTAAAGCTGAGAGTCTGTAGTTTCAGCTTCTTATTCCTTTTTAACTCCAATGTGCTGTGGTTGACTGATAAAGCAGCTAACTTGTGTCCAAATATTTATGGGCATGACTATGTTTGTAGTCCAGGTGATGTCTGAATTCAAAGAACTGCGCAGAGTATTTTCTGAAGATTTAACCCTCTCAGGTTGAAGATGAGTCAGGAACACAGCCTCTGATCGGTCACCAAGTCAGGACTGCAGCCTCTGATCGGTCACCAAGTCAGGACCGCAGCCTCTGATTGGTCGGCAGACTCAGGCCAAGGCATCAGTGGATGTCTAACAGCCATGCTAACAAAAACAATAATCCTGTGCCGAAGAACTCTCCAGTGTCCTGCCTCAATGACCACCGTCCCGTTGCCCTCACTCCCATCATCATGAAGTGCTTGGAGAGGCTTGTCATGAGGCACATTAAAGACCAGCTTCCTCCTTCACTGGACCCACTGTAATTTACATATCACCCCAACCGCTCAACAGACAACGCCATCTCCACCACACTCCACCTGGCTCTCACCCACCGGGGACAATGAGGACACCTACGTCAGAATGCTGTTCATAGACTTCAGTTCAGCATTCAGCACCATCATCCCTCAGCAGCTGATTGGAAAACTGAGCCTGCTGGGCCTGAACGCCTCCCTCTGTAACTGGATCCTGGAATTCCTGACTGAGAGACCTCAGTTAGTCAGGATGGGTAAGAACATCTCCAGCACCACCACACTGAGCACCGGTGTCCCTCAGGGCTGTGTGCTCAATCCACTGCTGTTCACTCTACTGACTCATGACTGAACTGCAAAGTGCAGCTCAAACCACATCATCAAGTTCGCTGAGGACACGACTGTGGTGGGTCTGATCAGTGAGAACGACGAGTCAGCGTACAGAGAGAAGGTGCAGCGGCGAATGGACTGGGACGGACCCAACAACCTGTCTCTGAATGTGGACAAAACTAAGGAGATGGTTGTTGACTTCCGAAGACTGCGAGGTGACCACCCCCCACCCCCCACAGGAATTTCACTCCTCTGTGTGCTTGTACATAGATGGACTGACAATAAAAGCCTCTTGACTTGACTTGACTCTCTTCAGCACATTAAGATGCATAAATAATCACAGAAGACATCCAGTGTTAGGTTTGTTTAATAACAAATAATGTTAATAATAAATAAATTAGGATTTATTTCACAGAGTCTGGATTACAAAGCTTCCAGAAGGGATCCAATCGCTCCAGAGCCCTCGCTGGAACAGCATAACGCGAACCTTCCGGGAGCAAATGAGAGTAATTCTCAGCATGCAGTGTCCCTGAGATTTATTCTTTTATGTATGATGTCCTTTGAAGTCACATATTACATTACCTGACAGGTGTAATTAAAAAGTAATGGCAAATTCAAATTTATATACTTAATATAACATTATCAGCTCCCAAATTTCCAAGCGCATGAACATCACCATCTTCAGAGAGATTTTAAAAACATCCACCCTGTGCAAATTATCGTTTATCAGCTGGGTTTTGAGTGTCCACACAAAAACACTCAAAACCGTTTTCAAAAATCTGTTTTATTGACTTTTCGGTTCCAGTCCAACTCGAAAATGATATTTACAACGACAAAAATATTTAAGTTTTATTTCTTTAACATAAAAATGATTTGAATTTGATAGTAATTTTTTCCAGTTTTCATATGAGACATTTCTTAATTTTTTGGCCTTTTTGTTTATTTGTTTGTTTTTTTACAAAAACTGGCAAACGGTGAAAAGTCAGAAGTGCAGACTTGACTCTATCCGTCCGGAATTAGAGTCAAACTATCAGAATCAAACGTAAATGTTCATGTTTTTCGTGAATGTGATTCATTATGTAACCATCTAAATAAGTATGTCGTCATATAAAATTACACTCAGCTAGTATTTTTAAATGGCACAGGCTTTAATAGAGCTGCTTCCCTCTATCAGCGTAGCGGGTGGGGGGGGTGGGCGGGGGGTGGCTGTGACAGATAAATCACGGTCACTTTCTGAAGCACACCTGGATGTGCTCCAGCGGGCCGATTAAAGTCGTCCTTTGGAGACTGAGGTCGTGCCAGAGAGCGCCGTGGGACATCTCATCAAAATGCATATCATCACAATCATCTTACTTAACCTTCATTTAAAATTCTGAAATGCCATCAGGCCGTTCCCCGGAGAAGGTGATTCACTCTCGTCCCCCCCGAGGACTCGTCTGCTAATGCAGAACCGCCCGCCGCTGACCCTCTGGTAACAGGGGCAACAGGGGTTACACCGCCGATACGATTCTGACGGAAATATCACAGCAGAGCTCTCACTGGGCCGAGCTGTGCCACTGCACGCTCAGGAACCCCAGACGCCAAGAATGCAGGACAGCATGTTGCAGTTTTGCATCAAAGAGCCCATGTTCCAAAAATTTCCTGTGTTTTTTCCCCACATGTTCATTTATTTGTGTAATTTTATGCACAAAAAACAGTCATTCATTTTAGTTGAACCCGAACCAAACGGGTTCAGAACTATCACTTATATATGTGTATATATATCCAAAAGTATTCGATCGTCTGCTTTCACACGCATACAAACTTGAGTGACATCCATAGGGTTTAATATGATGTCGGCCCACCCTTTGCAGCTATAACAACTTCAGCTCTTCTGGGAAGGTTTTCCACAAGGGTTAGGAGTGTTTATGGGAATTTCTGACCGTTCTTCCAGAAGAACATTTGTGAGGTCAGACACTGATGTTGGACGAGAAGGCCTGGCTCACAGTCTCCACTCTAATTCATCCCAAAGGTGTTCTATGGGGTTGAGGTCAGGACTCTGTGCAGGCCAGTCAAGTTCTTCCACACCAAACTGGCTCATCCACGTCTTTATGGACCTGCTTTGTGCACTGGTGGTCAGTCATGTTGGAAGAGGAAGGGGCCGTCCCCAAACTGTTCCCACAAAGTTGGGAGCATGAAATTGTCCAAAATCTCTTGGTGCTGAAGCTTTAAGAGTTCCTTTCACTGGAACTAAGGGGCCGAGCCCAACTCCTGAAACACAACCCCACACCATGATCCCCCCTCCACCAAACTTTACACTCGGCACAGTGCAGTCAGACAAGTACCGTCTCCTGGCAGCCGCCAAACCCAGACTCGTCCATCGGGTTTCCAGATGGAGATGCGTGATTGGTCACTCCAGAGAACTCGTCTCCACTGCTCTAGAGTCCAGTGGTGGCGCTTTACTCCACTGCATTCCACGCTTTGTGTTGCGCTTGGTGATGTAAGGCTTGGATGCAGCTGCTCGGCCATGGAAACCCATTCCATGAAGCTCTCTATGCTGTTCTTGAGCTGATCTGAAGGCCACATGAAGTTTGGAGGTCTGTAATGATGGACTCTGCAGAAAGTCGGTGACCTCTGTGCTCTATGCCCCTCAGCATCCGCTGACCGCTCTGTCATTTTACGTGGCCGACCACTTCGTGGCTGAGCTGCTGTCGTTCCCAATCGCTTCCACTTTGTTATAATCCCACTGGCAGTGGACTGTGGAATATTTAGTAGTGAGGAATTTCACGACTGGACTTGCTGCACAGGTGGCGTCCGATCACGGCACCACGCTGGAACTCACTGAGCTCCTGAGAGTGACCCATTCTTTCACTAATGTCTGTAGAAGCAGTCTGCAGGCCTAGGGGCTCGGCTTTATACACCTGTGGCCATGGAAGTGACTGGAACACCTGAATTCAATGATTTGGATGGGGGAGTGAAAACTTTTGGAAATATAGTGTGTGTGTGTGTGTGTGTGTGTGTGTGTGTGTGTGTGTGTGTGTGTGTGTGTGTGTGTGTGTGTGTGTACATATTAATCTGGCAGACACTGTTGTTTTTGTCTGAATGGTTGAAGCTGCTGATTATTAAGGCTTAACCCAAAAGTTCACACACAGTCTGGAGAAGTAATCAGGCTCACTCTGCTCTCTCAGGCCACTCAGACCTCAGACAGAGCAAAGCAGTTCATGTTTTTTTTGTCCAGTTGAAGATAACACTGAGATTACATTATCATACACAACTGAGGCTCGATAGCGTTTAATCAACTGAAAGAATCACAGCACAGCGGCTAATTACAACTGCAAAACCCCTCTCTGGAGCACGAGGGATAAAGCTGATTACAAGTGGAGTGCAGGGGAAATCACCTTTTAGACTGAGCAGATGTGATCAGTTAAATAAGAAGAAACATTAATGCACCCTTTGAGCCGGCTTTAATATCAGCCTCTCCTCCAGTGGACTTAAGTGGAAATAAATCACCTTTATACAAACTGACCAAAAGTACTCACTGTGTTCTGGAGCCGTATCTTAACTCTGAAATCTGTTTGGTCACCATGACAACTGAATTTCGGACAGCATCTATTCCAGAATAACAGTTCCTCCCTTCATGATCTCACCATTAACTCCAGATCAGAAAACAGCGTCACACAAACATCCTAACAAGACCAAACCTCCTGAATCCTGTCCTAACTTTAGGATGAACCCCAGCAGGGTCCTGACTTCTGTTTAAGGCCCGTTTCTCTGGTTTTCAGGCGCTGCCTGAGTCTCTGTTCTGTGGTGGGGCCTAAAACCAGACTGGAATTTTTCATATATGTTGTTCTAATGTAGATATGAACAGAGTTGCTGGGCTAAAATCTTAGAAATAAATGATAAGTTGGAAACGGGTCTGTAGCTCGACAGTTCGCTGGGGTCAAGATTCGGCTTCTTTATCAGGTTTAATCACTGCTAGTCTGAATGATTTGGGTACATGACCCAGTCTATGAGAAGAATGAATCATCGTTAAAATGGGTTTAATTACAGCTGGTAGAACTTGTTTAAATAAGTTTGTTGGAGTCGTGTCGTGTGCATGTTGCAGAATTTGAGGAAGATGTTATTTTTTCTAGTTCTGACTGCTGAAGCAGACAAAGAGTTTCCAGTCTCTCTTCTATAACCACAGTTTGTGTTGTCTCAGCCGAACCCGATGACGGGTAGGTTACTGGGATCGGTTGAACTTTTTGTCTAATATTCTCGATTTTGTTATTTAAAATCCATGAAATCATTGCTGCTGTAGTTGGTGGGTGTTTGAGGTTCAGATCCTGCCTGGTTTTTGGTCAGTTTTGTGATTGTGCTAAATAAAACTCTAGGATTGTTTTAGTTGATTTGGATAAATGAGGACAGGTGTGCTGAATGTGTTTTGATAAGTGAGGACAGGTGTGCTGAGTATGTTGTGATGAGTGAGGACAGGTGTGCTGAGTGTGTTTTGATAAGTGAGGACATGTGTGCTGAGTGTGTTGTGATGAGTGAGGACAGGTGTGCTGAGTATGTTGTGATGAGTGAAGACAAGTGTGCTGAGTATGTTGTGATGAGTGAAGACAGGTGTGCTGAGTATGTTGTGATGAGTGAGGACAGGTGTGCTGAGTATGTTGTGATGAGTGAGGACAGGTGTGCTGAGTATGTTGTGATGAGTGAGGACAGGTGTGCTGAGTATGTTGTGATGAGTGAGGACAGGTATGCTGAGTATGTTGTGATGAGTGAGGACAGGTATGCTGAGTATGTTGTGATGAGTGAGGACAGGTATGCTGAGCGTGTTGTGATGAGTGAGGACAGGTGTGCTGAGCGTGTTTTGATAAGTGAGGACAGGTGTGCTGAGCGTGTTTTGATAAGTGAGGACAGGTATGCTGAGCGTGTTTTGATAAGTGAGGACAGGTATGCTGAGTATGTTGTGATGAGTGAGGACAGGAGTGCTGAGTATGTTGTGATGAGTGAGGACAGGTATGCTGAGCGTGTTGTGATGAGTGAGGACAGGTGTGCTGAGCGTGTTGTGATAAGTGAGGACAGGTGTGCTGAGTGTGATGTGATAAGTGAGGACAGGTGTGCTGAGTGTGTTGTGATGAATGAGGACAGGTGTGCTGAGTGTGATGTGATAAGTGAGGACAGGTGTGCTGAGTGTGTTGTGATGAATGAGGACAGGTGTGCTGAGTGTGTTGTGATAAGTGAGGACAGGTGTGCTGAGTGTGATGTGATAAGTGAGGACAGGTGTGCTGAGTGTGTTGTGATGAATGAGGACAGGTGTGCTGAGTGTGTTTTGATAAGTGAGGACAGGTGTGCTGAGTGTGATGTGATGAGTGAGGACAGGTATGCTGAGCGTGTTGTGATGAGTGAGGACAGGTGTGCTGAGCGTGTTTTGATAAGTGAGGACAGGTGTGCTGAGCGTGTTTTGATAAGTGAGGACAGGTATGCTGAGCGTGTTTTGATAAGTGAGGACAGGTATGCTGAGTATGTTGTGATGAGTGAGGACAGGAGTGCTGAGTATGTTGTGATGAGTGAGGACAGGTATGCTGAGCGTGTTGTGATGAGTGAGGACAGGTGTGCTGAGCGTGTTGTGATAAGTGAGGACAGGTGTGCTGAGTGTGATGTGATAAGTGAGGACAGGTGTGCTGAGTGTGTTGTGATGAATGAGGACAGGTGTGCTGAGTGTGATGTGATAAGTGAGGACAGGTGTGCTGAGTGTGTTGTGATGAATGAGGACAGGTGTGCTGAGTGTGTTGTGATAAGTGAGGACAGGTGTGCTGAGTGTGATGTGATAAGTGAGGACAGGTGTGCTGAGTGTGTTGTGATGAATGAGGACAGGTGTGCTGAGTGTGTTTTGATAAGTGAGGACAGGTGTGCTGAGTGTGATGTGATGAGTGAGGACAGGTGTGCTGAGCGTGTTGTGATAAGTGAGGACAGGTGTGCTGAGTGTGATGTGATGAGTGAGGACAGGTGTGCTGAGCGTGTTGTGATAAGTGAGGACAGGTGTGCTGAGTGTGATGTGATAAGTGAGGACAGGTGTGCTGAGTGTGTTGTGATGAATGAGGACAGGTGTGCTGAGTGTGTTTTGATAAGTGAGGACAGGTGTGCTGAGTGTGATGTGATAAGTGAGGACAGGTGTGCTGAGTGTGTTGTGATGAATGAGGACAGGTGTGCTGAGTGTGTTTTGATAAGTGAGGACAGGTGTGCTGAGTGTGATGTGATAAGTGAGGACAGGTGTGCTGAGTGTGATGTGATAAGTGAGGACAGGTGTGCTGAGTGTGATGTGATAAGTGAGGACAGGTGTGCTGAGTATGTTGTGATGAGTGAGGACAGGTATGCTGAGCGTGTTGTGATGAGTGAGAACAGGTGTGCTGAGCGTGTTTTGATAAGTGAGGACAGGTGTGCTGAGCGTGTTGTGATAAGTGAGGACAGGTGTGCTGAGTGTGATGTGATGAGTGAGGACAGGTGTGCTGAGCGTGTTGTGATAAGTGAGGACAGGTGTGCTGAGTGTGATGTGATAAGTGAGGACAGGTGTGCTGAGTGTGTTGTGATGAATGAGGACAGGTGTGCTGAGTGTGTTTTGATAAGTGAGGACAGGTGTGCTGAGTGTGATGTGATAAGTGAGGACAGGTGTGCTGAGTGTGTTGTGATGAGTGAGGACAGGTGTGCTGAGTGTGTTTTGATAAGTGAGGACAGGTGTGCTGAGTGTGATGTGATAAGTGAGGACAGGTGTGCTGAGTGTGATGTGATAAGTGAGGACAGGTGTGCTGAGTGTGATGTGATAAGTGAGGACAGGTGTGCTGAGTATGTTGTGATGAGTGAGGACAGGTGTGCTGAGTGTGTTGTGATGAATGAGGACAGGTGTGCTGAGTGTGTTTTGATAAGTGAGGACAGGTGTGCTGAGTGTGATGTGATAAGTGAGGACAGGTGTGCTGAGTGTGTTGTGATGAATGAGGACAGGTGTGCTGAGTGTGTTTTGATAAGTGAGGACAGGTGTGCTGAGTGTGATGTGATAAGTGAGGACAGGTGTGCTGAGTGTGTTGTGATAAGTGTCTTCCTGTACCTGGTAAGGCCGTCCTTCCAAGCAGAGTGAAGTACTTCCAGCTTGGTTAGCCGCCATTTGCGCTCTAATCTCCGTCCTGTCTGTCTTAAGGTGCTTATTTCATTGTTGTACTATGGAGCTTTTTTTCTGTTGCATCATTTCAATTTCTATAGGTGGGATGTTATCTAAGGTTGATCGGAACATATTTTCTAGGCAGTCTGTTAATCTGTCGAGCTCTGTTGGGTCTGATGAAGGAAAATCTACGGTTGATAAGTCTGGAATGATCTCAGTAAAGTGTGGAGCTGTATCCGGCGTTATTGAACGCTTCATGCAGTAACGGGGTGATGTAAACACAGTGGAAGGATGGACAGAAACACCTGTGGATGTTTTCAGATCTGAAGCAGCTTGATCTTCTCCTCTCTCTCAGAGATCAAAGCTTTCAGTGCTGTTTATCTGATGGGGGCAGTTTTAGGGTCAACCAGCTCTTCCAGGTGGTTGTTAGGAGGCCCAGTTTCTCTGTAAGTGTTGATCATTTTTAACTCTGTGTGAGTGGGTTGGACTGGACTGGACTGGATGACTATATACTCTGTTTTTTCCTGCTTGTTTTTTCCACCGTCATCATTATTATTGAGTCTTCCAGCCTCATTAGCTTCCTAACGTTACCTACTGTGACTTAACGTTGCCCTCAGGTTAGGCTGCGTCAAAAATAGCTGTGATGACTTGCAGTACTCACTTCGTACTCGCTGCTGAAAACCGACAGAGTGATAACTGTGCCCCGTGGCTGAAATGTGACATGAGAAACAATGTCAGCATAACTATTTATAAAACCTCCAGCGCCACGGGCCAGCAGTTACACACACCTTAACCATCTGCTGCACTGATGTGGCCACGATGCCATCGCTCAGTTTGTGTTTGAATAAAATTCAAGGTGTCAAGATTGGCTGAAATGAAATGAGCAGTTGTGGCAGTTATAATAACAGAGGTGAGGAGGCCACAGCTGGTTCAGGTAGAAATCACCCAAGCACTCAGCCTCTGATACCTGTCAATTACAATTACAGCAGTGACAGTAATACTAATGTGGCACACTGAACACGTGTGGATGGAGAAAAGCACGAAAGAGAGAAATACAAACCAGCAAAGGCCAAAAATACTTATTTCATTGTTTTATTAACTTAAATGCTTTCAACCTGTGTGACCTAGTTGACCTTCATATGGTGCAGATAAAGTACAAAGCATAATCATGAAGTTCCTAACGATCAGAAGTTTTAGGAAATGAGAGTGAATTTTAATTAATTGACCCTTATTAATCCCACAATGGGAAAATTTAACCTCCGCATTCATCCCATCCATGCAGTGAAACACCACATACACACTAGTGAACACACACACTAGGGGGCAGTGAGCACACTTGCCCGGAGCGGTGGGCAGCCCTATCCGCAGCAGTTGGGGGTTAGGTGTCTTGCTCAAGGGCAGTTCAGTCATGTGCTGTCGGCTCAGGGGATCGAACCAGTGACCTTCCAGTCGCAGGGCTGGTTCCCGAACCTCCAGCCCACAACCGCCCCATGTACCTATTCCCCATTTAGGGAATAAACAAACTGGTAAACTGTAACTATTCGACGTGGGACTTAAATTTGGGCCTGGGTCAGAATTCTATCAAAATATTAGAAAAAAAAACATCTGCTCATTTCTGCTAGAACACCTATGGGATTCTAGCAGTATGTTAGCACTAAGCTAACATCAATTGAACCTGCTTTGGCTGTTCTAGATTAAACACGAATATTTTAAACTTGTAAGGTTAAACTTGTAAGTGTAGGTTTTCTTTGTCACGATCATTAATATATTTGAGCATTACAGCGACTCTTTCAGTAAAGAGTTCTGATGTAGAGCTGCTGCTGTTTTACATTCCTAACAACTAACCGGAACACTACTTAGATCAGACTCGACCTCAGAAGGCACTTCCTAGTTATGTTGGTAGTCAATCTAATGTGAACACTCTTGGCAAAAAGGCTTTTATACAGTACCAGAAGGGGTTATTTGGCTTAACAATAGCGGAACCCTTTTTGGTGCTGTACAGAACCCTTTTAAAACATTTTATATATGATGCAAAGAATCTTTTAATCATGCGAAGGGTTCTCTGAGTGTTCCTGGCTGTATATAGAACCAGTGTCTTTATTAAAGAACCTTTGATGAACCATATTTTTTGAGTGTTGTAAGGTCTTTGGTCCAGCTCTTGGTTCTCTGACCGATGGGAGAGCTCGCTTGGCTGCATCTACCTACATCAAGACTCGGCAGCATGCGGCTCTTTTCCTGCCCTGTCGCGGCTCCACAGCTGAATCAGATCAGTAGGTAATAATAAAATTCAATTCAATTCAATTCAAGTTTATTTATATAGCGCTTTTTACAACAAGGTTGTCACAAAGCAGCTTTACAGAAAAACAGGTCCACGCCTCTTATGAGCATCACCACAGTGAAGCCAATTTTGTGGTGACTACAGTGGTAAGGAAAAACTCCCTTTAAGAGGAAGAAACCTTAGAAGGGACCAAGGCTCAGTCCGAGGAACCCAACCCCCGTGGGTCGACCCGCACAGAAGAAACAGAACAGAAACAAGAACAACAGTACAAAGAGAGTGCAAAAAGATGGCTGGAACGCTGGAACCACGAATGGGGCACCTCCAGACAGGCCAACGGGGCATCTCGACACATGTGAGAGAGATAGAGAGAGAGAACGGAGTGGGAGGGAAGAAAGATAGGTTAGAAGGGTTGTGTTAATCAATAAAATAATCCTCCTCTACAGTAAAATAAAGCTCTGCTGATCCTTCAACACAGTTTAACAGTAAATGGTCTTAAACGCTGGAGTTAATGTAGAACTGCTGATTCACCCTTTAACCCTGAAGATCAGCGCAGACGGCTGGTCACCATAGCAACACAGACGACAGTCTCGCCCAGCTAGTAGCTACGAAACGGCAAAGAGAGAGATTTAAGACGGACATCGATAATTTGGAGACGAATGGACTGATTAGTGTTTATAGTCACTCCAGCTGGTTTCCTGATACGTTTAATCTGCAGAGAGAAACTGACAAACAATAAAAAGTCGCAAAGCTAAGACCAGATTCCCATTTGGATTTTCCCATTCCACCTTAAATGGTGCAGTCTGGCGCCTCAGACGGGAAAATTCGAACAAGAAGCTCCTGAACTTTCGAGGAAAAGTTTCCTGCTGGAGATGCGAGAAAAGCGGCTGCAGCTGAGCTGAAGCTTAAAGTCAGTCTGCGTTCTTGTTTATATTATTTTTTTAGTCTTCACTTGTCCATCAGCACATCCTGAGACAAACCGTTACTTCAGTGAATGGACATAAAACGTTGTGGCTCCCAAAGTGGATTGGTTTTTGTTGAAAGGAAAATGGCTCTTCTAAACATTTGGGTTGTGATCCCTGACGTAGATCCTGATTGGATAAACTATCCACTGTTTTTTTTTCAAGAATTTAGTCCTTTAGTTTCCAACCAAAACTTGATGAACTAAGAGTATTATTTGAAGCCGAGAAGGCCCCGAGGGCTCCCAGCGCTATAACTCAGGCGTAACTCAGTCATTCACGCAGTTTTATGTAGTTGCCGAATAATGAGCTTTAAGATGTAATACATCTGGGATTTTAAGGGGTTAAGTGTAAACGATAAGTATCATAATGAAGAACTTATGAGGAGAATAGAAGCCGCCCTCGCGCTGTGCGGTGGAGGAAGTGTGGCCGTCCTACACACGTTCGGTCTCTCACTGGAACAGATGTGAAGGTCTCAATTAACTTCAGTAATTGTGCTGCACCCTATAATGCATCTGAATTATGCATGTCCTTACTGGCATTTTAAATGGGATTTGCCCACCATTCTCTGCAGCCCTGTAATCTCCGGCTCCACTTTGCGGCACATTTTACAGCAATTTTGTAGCGTGCGTGTGGTAGTTTGAAGTGTGGAAGTGAAAGCATCTTGAAATGGCAGGTTTTATCTTTTGTTCTTCAATGTTGTCGCTGGAGACCCCCTCCGGTGACGTTTGTCTCAAACGTTGCTCCAATTCCGCCTCGGGTTCGAGATCTTAAAGCGTCCTCGGCTCACCCGCACGAGTTTACCAAGCCGGGCTGGGCTGGACTGGACTGAAAAACTGGACGTATTAATAAGATTTGTGCAATTAGAAGAGAAAAAAAAAAGTTTGTCAGCCTTTTGTTTTTGTTTGTTTGTTTCTGTCTCTGATTTAAAATGCGTTCAGATGAGTGTTGATGCCCTAAGAAACCTCAAAGGAGTTCAGCATAACAAGTTTTGTTTATTTGTGTTTGTTTATTTGCTCTTTTTGGTAGGAAAGCTCAGTCAGATTGTCGGAAATACAGTCTGTCTAACCTCGAGGAGGCTTGTGAATCATGAGGCCCTTATCGTACAAATTTCTTATATTTTATTAATATCGTCCCCTGTGGTTCGCTTATTTCTTTTGTGTGTTTTTCATGTATCAAATATGGTCATTCATTTTTCATTGCCTCTTTTTATCCCTTAGAATTGAGCTTTGCTCTGATACCCCATTCAAAAAGCAGGCCAGGCCAGCGTGAGTGGGTGGGACTGAACTCTTGCGCATATTCATAGTATTCAATTATGTCATTAAGAAGACCTCATCTCCATGGTGATAGGGTTACAGGTGGATAAACACCAACAAAACAGACCAGAATGACCGCAAAAATGTGGACGCTTCAGATGCGTCTCCAGAAAACACTACGAGGAGAAGATCAGCTGATCGGTGGGTCCGTATAACCTGCACGTCTTAAATATTAAATTAATACGTAATATTACATAATACATTATATTAAACGAATACATAAATATTAAGCTCAAGTCAGCTTCTTATTCACCAGCTTCTCGTTTGAATTTTACATTCCACCTTAAATGGAGCTCCAGTTACACTGAGGCACCTTAAATGGAGAGCGGATTTCAAAAGTTGGCAAATACGAAGGAACATCAGCTTTTATTAGTAAACGCATTAATTAACTTAATCAACAAGCAGCTCAAACGTTTGCTCGGACAAGTTTAACTGTAACTGAGCAGATAATGAGCAGCTGTTGAACGCGTCTCACAGGCTGCTCTAACGTCGTGTCCCAAACCACACACCTCTGTACTTCACCTACTACACTAATGAGTGCACTTCTAATAGTGTATGTATCATTTTATGTACACTATTTAGTGAGTTAGTATGAGGACTGCATTGTGAAAATGATAACACAGCTGGGAATCTCAGCCGTTTAGAATTAGAGCTTCCGTTTGTTGTTACTACAACCACAAATCAAATAAAATCAAGCAAGTGAACTCAAATCCACTGATAAATGTGCCTTAAAAACTTGGTGTTAAAGTGTTTTGCTGCCTTGGCTGGATCAGTTATGGCTTTATTATCTCCTTACAAACAGCTGTTAAATATTCTTTTCCTTTATTTTTATTAACGTTGTCCTTTCTCTTGACCCTTCTTCTGTTTCTCTTGCTTTTTGTGTTAATCTCGTTTGCTTTTTGTATGTCTCTCTTGGGTGATGGGTGGGGGCTGTGGAGAGCAGTCCCTTTTTCATACAAAGACCTCCAGTGGTTAATCTATTTGACATATGGGTATCTATAGCTCCCCAATCTAGCAATGCCATTTGTTGTAGGGATATCTCGGAGACATCCTGACTCCCAGATGACTGTAAATTCCTAGATGGGGCCTCAACACCTCTATTTTAATTACAAAGGTAAAGGTAAAGGACAACATGAAGGTGTGGTTCACATGGCTCACTATTTAAGTCCATCGCTTTTTGGTACCGTGTCAGACTTGCTTGGTACGAAGACGCGTGTATTAAGATCAAATCAAATCACATCAAATTTATTTGTATAGCGCTTTTTACAACGGATGTTGTCACAAAGCAGCTTTACAGGATTTCAGAAAAGACAAAGTTTCCACAGGACTGTAAGAATGTACAGAATGTTCAGAAACCCCCCAGTGGGCAAGCCAGGGGCAACAGTGGCAAGGAAAAACTCCCTCAGAACTGAGGAAGAAACCTTGGGAGGAACCAGGCTCACCAGGGGGGACCCATCCTCCTCTGGTCAAACTACCTACAAGTGATTATACTACTAATATTAACAGCAGTAATATTGATATTAGGAATATCTAGGAGTCTATGAGAACATCAGTGTAGGGTGGGCAGCTCATCCAAGGTGGATGGTGGTAGGCGTGGGCAGCTGGTCTGAAGTGGGTAGCAGGGGGGCTCGGCAGTCAGTCGTCCTTCAGTGTCCAGCCGGACATGTGGGCAGTTGTATACTCGGAAAAAAAGCAGGTAAATGGGATTAGTTTTGTTCTATCCGTTTGTACATAAACAGGGAATGTAAACATTTACAGAGTGTGGCTAACGACTCCGGCAGATCTGACTATGACAGCTTAACTAACAGGAGAGAACCAGAAGGACACACAGACACGGCAGCACTCTGAGACAGTCTGGCGTCCCTCCGCTCCACCGTCCACAAGCCTGAGTGACCGCGTGCGAGCAGCGGGACGACAGCACCAGCGTCTCAGTTTACTATAATTCCCTGTGTCCATGGACCCCTGGATCTGCTGCCTTTATCTAGGGGGGAACATTAGCTACCAAAAGCTAAACTGAACAAGTGAGTTTTCAGCCTAGTCTTAAAGATTGAGACTGTGTCTGAGTCCCGAACAGTTTCTGGGAGATCATTCCAGAGTTTGGGGGCTTTATAAGAAAAAGCTCTTCCCCCAGCTGCAGCCTTGGGAATTCTGGGAACTATTAATAAGCCAGCGCTCTGGGATCTGAGTAGTCATGATGGCTCATAATGAGAAATAAGGTCTTGCAGGTACTCAGGAGTGAGACCATGTAGGGCTTTATAAGTCAGTAAAAGGATTTTATAATCAATACGGAATTTAATAGGTAGCCAATGAAGTGATGATAGCGCTGGACTAATATGCTAGTTTTAGTGAGGACCCTGGCTGCGGCGTTAAGAAACTGTGTTTATTCTTTTTCCTCAACAAGTCTCCACTCCTGTCATTCAAGACTCCAACATAACAATATCACCCAAAAACAATTCAAAACGTGCTATTTTGGCTGCTTCATTGCCCAATATGGACTGAGTACGTGTTAAAACTTTAGATACTTTATCACAAAAAAAGACATTTTCCATGCCGTGCCTTTTAAATGAAACACCTTCTGAGCCTCCGTGGTTTTAGTCTCTGCGATGGAGCAAATAAATGCATTTTCGAGTTCTACATCTCATGAAAAACGAAGTTAAGGTGTTTTGAAATTTCAACAGAAAGCTTAAATCTTGCAAATAGGCCAGTCCTGAAGAACTGTGATGCTGAACGGCCCTTCAGCGCCTCAAAAAGCATTCATTTAGAGCCGTTGTAAACTTTTACACGCATCCACCTGCTTTACTTTATGGAGTGAATGCGCCGTTAAATCTTGTGTACTGTAATGAGCGCATTAAAAACCTGCGCTATGAATGAAATTATTCAGGCTGCTTTGTGTGGAACTGGAGAAGGATTAGATGTTTTCCTTTCACACGCTGGGTGTTATTAAACCAAACAGGGCTCTGATGCAGGACCGAGCGGAGCATAAAGCTGCACGGGGTGGACTGAGCCTCATATATGTGCTAATAGCATCCATCTGCAGGCCGGACCCTTTCCCCCCCCATACTCCACTCTGGGGGCGAGTTATATCTCCTGAGCCTACTTGAATTGCTCAGCTGCTTTACCAAAACAAAGAACGGCCAGTTTTCCACCGGGGGCACTTTCCAAAAATAACAGGGAAGCGTATTGCCCAGCTCTGAGGATCAGGCTGCCACTTGGTTCCCATTAGGCCCTTCTGCGGCTTGTGGGCACCACGGCATTCCCGGAAAAATGCCTACACTTTTTTTTAGCTTTCAACCAACCACACCCTCGTTTCTGCAAAGTCGTCAGAAACATAAGAGGCCTCAGAGTCCATTAGTCCATATAGGCGACCGCCAAGGGCCCCGACGTGGTGAGGGGGCCCCCGTGTGGCGTTTTTTATTGATTATGATTTATTTTACTATTGATTGCTGACACTTATTTAATGATTGATCGCCGTTTTTAACAAAGATCTGCATGTTCGAGTGAAACAGAGATGAAGATTAAAGATGAAGCAGCACTGATGTGCTTTTTTCCATTTACTGACACTTTTGTTCACTGAAAATTTCCACACTGGTCAACACGACGTCCGACCTAGCTCAGTCCTCCAGCCCTCATTTAATCAATTCCATCCTTTTATATAAATTCCTATGTGAACTGAGTCAGTTGACATGAGCTAATGCTAGAATTACAATAGTCTAACGCTGCGTCCCAAACGCCACACTTCTGTCCATCACTTACTACACTAATGAGTGCACTTCTAATAGTGTACGTATTATTTTTGTACACCATTTACTGAGCTAGTATGCGAACTGTATTGTAAAAATATAAACATAGCTGGGAATCTCAGCCGTTTAGATCAGAGCTTTCGTTTGTCATTACTACAACCACAAATCAAATAAAATCAAGTCATTACACTCAAATGCCCTGATTTAATGTGCTGTAAAAACTGAAACATGTTTAAAAACGTGTTTTGCTGCATTTGCTGTCACAGCACAGCTGAATGAACTTGAAGTTGCTGTCCAAACTAGTGTCAGTGTGATCGGGATGTCATCGCAACACAAACATATTGTTAAGTTAAGCTTTTAGCTCACATTATTACACTTTGCAGTTTGCAATCAACTCCTGTCTTTCAGAATGAAACTTTCTAAATTCCGTCAAATTTGCATGTTTATTGTTGACCCAAAGATCAACATCACGGATCATTACATGTGCTGTAGTTAAACTCTGTAAATATTGTAGTAATATTAATTATTAAGTTTTGGCTGGAAGCGAATAAAATAAGCATGATCCAATCTGGTTTCTAGGTAGATACAGCCAAGCTGCTCTCCCATTGGTTAGGACTTCAGGAGCTGCACTGAAGGCCTTACACATTAGATTATCTACCGACATAGCTAGGAAGTGACATATGAATCAACCAAACATGCTCTGATTGCAATAAGTGGGTCCCTGTAGTCCTTCTGGAAGTTCAGAGTCTGTAGAAGTTCTAAGCAATGATCCAGTTAGTTGTTAGGAATGTAAAACATCAGCGGCAGCTCTGTCAGAACTCTTTACTGAGAGAGTTGCTGTAACACTGACACATACGAGCTCAGATAGATGATAATGTCTGTGACAAGCGTCACAAAACAAACGGAAGCTCCTTATGTGTTTAATCCAGAGTTGCCAAATAAACCCGTTCAAATAAACCAGTGTTAGCTTAGTGATAACATACTACTGGAATCCCATAGGGGCGCCAGCAGAAATGATCATTGTAGTAGGTGATTTTTGTGGCATTTCCAGCCCAAATGAAAGGCCTAGCTGTAATAGTCATTGTTTACCCATGTATTCTAATATATATCTTCAATATATATTTAAATTGGTGCTTTGTTACACATAAACAACTGACACAAAGAAAGCTGAGATTCTCCTCTGCAGACTAGCAAGCAGCCTAAGCTGTTTTAGTACAGAAGTCCTTTTAAACTGTTTTTCCATCTTTCATTTGTGCTGGTTTTGTATCGTTTAACTCGGCGTCTCCTGAAACAGATCGGCTGCTGAGATTAAAGGCCCCTAACAGCGTAGACGATTTGAGGCCGTCGGAAAAAGTCTGGAGGTTACTTTTGTAGTCTTTATAGAGCAGAAATACAATCCTCCTCAAACAGTAACATGCCCATCTACAGTGACACGGCATTAGCGGGGAAGACAGATGAAGAAGCACTGAAGCCGTTGGTGAGCTCCTCACGCCGAGCGTCTGTCTGTCAGAGGCTTTTGATGCGGCTTCCACAGACGTGGCCTGGCCTCATGGAGAGTTATAGAGATGCCTATTTCTCACAGCTGTCAGCCAGAGCAAACTAACATTTACAGTTTTCATCTCGCCCCAATTCTGACAGCTCTCAGAGAAGCTTCTCCAGAAACAATTCCCTCGGAAAAACACGCATTTTCAAGCCCTTCCATTTCAGACCGTAAGAAAGGCTGCGCTCCGGCTAACGCGACCGGAAGTGAGCAGCTCAAAGTTCACGCCATCGTTTTGTAAATTGTGGAATCATCATTCAAACGTTTGGAATTCCTGTTGTTGAATTATGTAAAACCGATTTTGCTGAAGATGAATCTTAGCTGTGGGCTGGAGGTTAGGAAACCGGCCCTGTGACCGGAAGGTCGCCGGTTCAATCCCCCGAGCTGACAGTACACGACTGAGGTGTCCTTGAGCAAGACAACTAACCCCCAGCTGCTCCCCGGGCACTGCGGATAGGGCTGCCCACCGCTCCGGGCAAGTGTGCTCACTGCCCCCTAGTGTGTGTATGTGGTGTTTCACTTCACGGATGGGATTGCAGAGGTGAAAATTCCTATTGTGGGACTAATAAGGGTCTCTTAATCTTAGGACGTATGGCTTCAGGGAAAAACTGTAATTGGTTCAAAACCTGCACGTTATGTGGATGTTCATCTCATTGACTTTAAGGCTCGTTAACCCTCTCAGGTTTTGAACTGCACTGACTTTTTGGAGACTTTATGAATTAAATCCATAATGAAAAATCCAACAACGAACATCTTCTGTGATTGTTTATTTGTTTCTCTGTTTTGTTAGTATGCTAGTATGAGGCTGTGTTCCCGACTCGTCGAACAATCAGAGGCTGTGTTTCCGAATCATTCACCAATCAGAAGCTTTGTTCCCGACTCATTGACCAATCAGAAGCTTTGTTCCCGACTCATTGACCAATCAGAGGCTGTGTTCCTGACTCGTCGACCAACCGGAGGCTGTGTTCCTGACTCTTCGACCAACCGGAGGCTGTGTTCCTGACTCGGTAACACAGTACAATCCTGCTAGCGTGGGTTTCCTCCTTTTCAATGACATGAACAAAAGCTACTTGAAGGCTAACAGCGCCCCCTTGTGGAGAACCTTCTTTTTTCCAGATTCCAGTAAAACATCATCTCTAAAAAATCAGAGTAAAAGTAATAAATGAGATTTTTATATAAATATGAAGTGTTTTTGTGATAACGCAGCCACGTTTACATTCATCCATCAACTCGGCCTGCACCTGTTTAGCCCCGCCCATTCTCACAAGTTAAGTGTTTCAGCCTGGACTACTTTTTGAATGAGTCCCAATACAGGGCAGCCAATCGGAACAAAAACAGCCTGTTTAAAGGTTGGCCATGTAAACAACGTCAAAAATGAACTAAGACAGTTTTTCATACAGAAATGCACTCAAACGTCATAAATGGCCCTCAGGGATAAAACCAAACACAAGGAAAATGTAGGATACGGACCCTTTAAGGCAAAAATGCTCACTCTCCTTCACTCACAGACTGTTTAAGAGATGGATTGAGCAGAGAACAGAGGTGCTGCTCAATACTGCATTACCTTTCCACACAAACATGCTCCCACCTACACCAGACAGGTCTCAGCGGATCAGTGACAAAGTGACTCCGGACATGATCTTTCTCTAAAGACTCGAGCCGAGTGAAAGATGAGCCGGAGAAGTCAAACAGACAAAGAGCGGCTGTGTGTGTGTGTTTATGTTCATGTGTCCATGGCCAGCTGCGGCTAAAAGGCCACGGCCACTCAGAAAAGGACAAAAATCAATGACTCTCCGCTGTCTGGCCCTGAATACTGACCACACCGCGCCTTTTCCACATAAACGACTGCATGCTTGGTTACACTCACTCATCCAATGTAAAGTAACACCTACCTTGTGCTTCCACTTAATGGCCACTTTAATAGAAACATCTACTTTGTGCTTCCACTCACTGGCCACTTTATTAGAAACATACGCCTTGTGCTTCCACTCATTGGCCACTTCATTGGAAACACCAACCATGTGCTTCCACTCACTGGCCACTTTATTAGAAAGACACTGTGTGCGTCCACTTATTGGCCACTTGCTCGTGACACATAATAATCTTAAATAACTCCAAAATGAAATTGAAATTTCAGCAAAGTCCTTATAGGAAAGTCTGTTCACTCAGCAGCCTCCTATTTCACACCACCGGGCAGTTATTTCCAGCAATAGAAGACCAAACTCCTCTTTCTTGAATGGAGAGGGACCTAAACACTCTTCTCCTTTACAACGTCTCTGGTTTGAGCTCAAACAGATGGATCATACTAAAACCCTGAGTGTCTTGAGACCCGATTCAGACTCGCATACCGCCATGACAACAGCAGCGAAATCAAAACACAAACTGAGGTAATGCACCGGCCAGAGACACGGCAGCAGCTTCAGAGCTGAAATAATCAGGGATGTAATTGCACTCTGCCGCAGTAACCTGGTGACTCTTCCCCCTGGGTTTGATTAAGGCTCTCTCCCCTGAGGAGGCCGGCTGGATTAGGCTGAGAGAGAAAAGCCAGGCGGATGTCTCTGCTGAGCAGGAGAGCCCTTGCCATGACCTGCACAAACCAAGAAACCAAAAAAAACCCCAGAAGCTCAGACAAGCCCTCTGCTCATATCATCCAGGTTTGTTTTAAGTAAGGTTTCCAACTCCACCTGGACAATTGTTATATTTTCTCCTGAAATTTCATGGATAGTTAATCTGAGAGGGCCGAGGACGTTAGTGTAAACCACACGGAAATGCAGAGTATTTGGAATATACACTGGTCAGGCACAACATTCTGACCACCTCCTTGTTTCTACACTCACTGTCCACTTTATCAGCTCCACTGACCATATAGCTGCACTCTGTAGTTCTACAGTTACAGACTGTAGTCCATCTGTTTCTCTGATACTCTGTTACCCTGTTCTTCAGTGGTCAGGACCCCATGGACCCTCACGGAGCAGGTACCATTTGGGTTGTGGATCATTTTGCAGTAACACTGACGTGGTGGTGGTGTGCTAGTGTGTGTTGTGCTGGTACGAGTGGATCAGACACAGCAGTGCTGCTGGAGTTTTTAACTTAACAGGGTGCAGCTTTCAGAGCCATCAAGAGCTTTGAATGTCTGGCTCCTAGGAGCATTTCACACCAAACCACTCTGAGTGATTTTGATGAATATATCTATGAATTTGGGTCATTTCTGATCAAAACTGTACCCAGCGCCTGATAAATGTTGTATTTTTTCATTATAGAGATCTGGATAACAGGTGAAATTGTTATCTTTTGAGAAATTGTTCATCTGGAGTCACTCTGAGCTGAAAGTGCAGTGATTTAGATGGTGATTCATTTTATTGGTTATTATAAGTAAGAATAAACCATTAGCATAAGGTGGACATGTGTTTTATTAATTATCCGTCGTCTTGGATTCAGACGGAGTCCTAAAGCTCTGATACTCAGCAAGACAGGATTTATCTTTAATTACTAACTGAGCTGCATATTTAATATCAGATGTTTTTAATACTCAGTCGATTTAAACTGAAAGCCCTTTGTTTATAATATGAGGCTGTAAGCAGAGCTGTAGTATAACAGTAGCGGGTGGGTTGTGGGTGATTGTGGAGCTGATCTCTGGCTGATGGACGGTCACAGGGGGATGAAATCACTCTGGACGGGCCGAGTCATCGCCTGGGTAGGTACCAATAAGAGTCCTTGGGCAAGACTCCCAACACGACCTTCACCTCCCTGTGCCGAATGACCACATTGTGAGTCACTCTGAATAACAGCGTCAGCCAAATGCCATAAATGTTTTAACCCTTTGCTGGACTATGGAGGCCAAACAGTAGAGCAATAACATCAGGATTTTAGGTCCTGTTCCGAGTCGAATTACTCACTGATGCCGACGTCGCAGCTCGATGGCGTCATGATTGCTAGTTAGGGGTGCATCTGCTGAATGTCCTGATATGTGGACCAAGTTTGTATCTTCAACCATTCTGAAGTTAGGAAGGCTAAAATTGACCTACCGTTTTGCCTGGGTCCTTCATTTCTTCTGGAACCTGAAGCTGAATGCTGGTTTTAATCAACAGCAAGTTTTATAACTGTTCATTTAATTGCTCGATTGTAGGTAATCTGCAGGCGACCGTCAGAATAAAGCATGACATGCATAACACTCACATTTTGGACTTCCAGTGTTTACAGCTTTAAATGCACTTTTGAGGTCAGTGCATTCAGGCCGCCCCCTCTGCGCTCGCATACAGAGTGCTGAGATAAATAAAAACGTCAGGACGGAGAGATGAGGAGCATTCGCTTCTATTACAACCAGATTTCTTTTTTTGGCGGTGCTTTTCACTGCGCTTTACAGAGAGGCATCTGGCAGCGAGGCGCGTCCGTCTGCAGATTTCCGAACGGGCCTTCTGTTTCGAATTCTGCCAGGAACTCTCCCCTTATTAAGTCGAAGCACGGAAGCAGTCACTTATTGTAAAGGAAATTTTCAACACAACATCTGCCTCCTCTTTTTTATACTGGAATAAAGACACCCATGGTAACACGCTTTTCTATCAAAGCAGAATAGCGAGCATCTATTGAGGAGGCCCAATCACGACCGCGCAGTGATTAGAGCGCTCCGAGACAATTTTAATGCGAGTTGCCATCCATTTCCCAGCCTTAACACAGCCTCATCTATTTCAATGAATCTTCCATTGGCTGCGGCTGATAGCTTTTCTCCATTCAGGCTGAAAAAGTAGGAAGCACTGAGAACGGAGGTTGCAGAATGACCTTTTGTTGATTCGCTTTCATGGGAAAGCCGGGTTTGGAGGGAGAAAAGGCAGCACTGCCACGTTCCCACTAGTCGCTGTTCCAAAGCAAATGTGATAAAATGGAGTTTGCTCTGTTGATCTTGGCCTGAGTGCGCTGACGGCTGGAAAAATTCTAGGCGAAGAAAAGGAGACGATTGTTTTTGCAGTAAAATAGATATACAGCTGCTTATAGGACATACCTCCTTAAAAATACACCATATTTCCTATATATATATATATATACACACTATATTATACAAGTATTCACTCACCCATCCAAATCACTGAATCCAGGTGTTCTGGTCACTTCCATGGCCACAGGTGTATAAAGCCGAGCCCCTCGGCCTGCAGACTGCTTCTACAGACATTAGTGAAAGAATGGGTCGCTCTCAGGAGCTCAGTGAATTCCAGCGTGGTGCCGTGATCGGACGCCACCTGTGCAGCAAGTCCAGTCGTGAAATTTCCTCACTACTAAATATTCCACAGTCCACTGTCAGTGGGATTATAACAAAGTGGAAGCGATTGGGAACGACAGCAGCTCAGCCACGAGGTGGTCGGCCACGTAAAATGACAGAGCGGTCAGCGGATGCTGAGGGGCATAGAGCGCAGAGGTCACCGACTTTCTGCAGAGTCCATCACTACAGACCTCCAAACTTCATGTGGCCTTCAGATCAGCTCAAGAACAGCGTAGAGCGCTTCATGGAATGGGTTTCCATGGCCGAGCAGCTGCATCCAAGCCTTACATCACCAAGTGCAATGCAAAGCGTGGAATGCAGTGGAGTAAAGCGCCGCCACTGGACTCTAGAGCAGTGGAGACGAGTTCTCGGGAGTGACCAATCACGCTTCTCCATCTGGAAATCTGATGGACGAGTCTGGGTTTGGTGGTTGCCAGGAGACGGTACTTGTCTGACTGCATTGTGCCGAGTGTAAAGTTTGGTGGAGGGGGGATCATGGTGTGGGGGTGTTTTTCAGGAGTTGGGCTCGGCCCCTTAGTTCCAGTGAAAGGAGCTCTTAAAACTTCAGCACCAAGAGATTTTGGACAATTTCACGCTCCCAACTTTGTGGGAACAGTTTGGGGACGGCCCCTTCCTGTTCCAACATGACTGCACACCAGTGCACAAAGCAGGTCCATAAAGACGTGGATGAGCCAGTTTGGTGTGGAAGAACTTGACTGGCCTGCACAGAGTCCTGACCTCAACCCCATAGAACACCTTTGGGATGAATTAGAGCGGAGACTGTGAGCCAGGTCCAACATCAGTGTCTGACCTCACAAATGTGCTTCTGGAAGAACGGTCAGAAATTCCCATAAACACTCCTAACCCTTGTGGAAAGCCTTCCCAGAAGAGCTGAAGCTGTTATAGCTGCAAAGGGTGGGCCGACATCATATTAAACCCTATGGATTAAGAGTGGGACGTCACTCAAGGTCATGTGCGTGTGAAGCCAGACGACCGGATACTTTTGACAATATAGTGCAGCTGTGAGTAAGTGACAATAATTCTGTGTGTGAGAGTGTGATTGTTTTCATACATTTTCCAGGACTGGAACTGTAGTTTAAGCAACAGGACTAACTTCTAGGACTAATAAAAGTACCACTTATTTCTTTTTCAGCGTCCAGAATAGCAGCATAAAGCATATATTTAACTGCAACGTTACACAGACGCCTCAACAGTGAAATCTCCTCTCAGCTGTTTGGGGGTCAGTGAGTCACTGTTCACCTTTATTCCAGCTTCCACTAAGAGAATATAATACACGTCCTGACAAGGTGTAAAAACAAGCAAGTGTTGGATGTGTGTGCCAGGTCTCTGCGAACTCCTCTGATAAAGAAGAATGCGTTGGTCTGTTTGCGCAATTCAGCTCTTATCTCCTCTCGATCTGTCTCTCATTCCTTCTTCATTTCTCTTTCCTCCCCCAAATGATTCACACTGCCACAGTAGTTTATTTAAGTCTCACACTTGGCATACGGAAAGACCATTAGTGTGAGCAATTAGCGTAATAATTCATACTGATGCTGGGAATATTGCTGTTTCAGTGCTGAAGCTGGCGCTGGATTGATGTTCTCCTGCTTTTGCCTCGTGCGGTAATGTGGAGCAGAGCAGCGTCTAAATGTGGGGTTCTGACACTTCGCTGGTGGGTTTTGTGCTACGGATATCGAGTTCGCTCCAGAAACCGACTGCCTGGAGTCATTCGAGTTGCCCTGATTAATTTATTTGTGCGTCATGAACTAATTAGTCTAAGATACGCAATTAGAAGGAGCAACTGTACGCACTGCGAACGGTCGATTTCTTAAATCACAGGAGAAAACAATTATTTGTGTTTTAACCCCCAGAGGTCAAAGTTATTACTGCCGATGATGACGGCATGCTGCAATTTTATAGGACTAATTTCTCACTCGTAGTTCCCTGAAACAGGTGCAGAAACTGTGGAAAGTGTAGATTCTGAACTCTCTGTTGGTCCCAGTTCTGGGATATTTTATGATGGGAATGTGATGAAAAGTGTGGACGGTCTTGTTTTACAGAAACAACATTCTTTACGTTTTGTCATATTTTTTGTGTAAAGCGCAGAGTCAAATTACGTAATGCAAATCAAAAGTATAGCAGAAGAACAGTAATAATTGATTTGTCATGTTACTAAGAGTATAATCATGGTAATGAATGTAGTGGAACCAAGGAAAAACATGTAGTTCAACTGTGGGAATAACTACGAAATTATGGGCCCAATCATAACGGCACCACTGAATTCAACAATGCAAATGAGTGTTGTGAACATGGATACTGGTGTAGTGTAACCATGGAAATGGGTGTAGTGTGACTGGAAACGGGTGTAGCGTTATCATGCAAATGGGCATATTACTGCAATGTAACCATAGAAATGGTTGTAGAGCAACCATGGAAATTGGTGTACTGTAACCATGGAAATGAGTGTAGCGTAACTATGGAAATGGGTTTAAGATAACCATGGAAATTGCTATAATGTAACCATGTTAATGGGTGTAGTGTAACCATGGAAATGGGTGTAAAGTAACCAAGGAAACTGGTGTAGGGTAACTATGGAAATGGGTGTAATGTAACAATGGAAACGGGCTTAGAATAACCATGGAAATAGGTGTAGTGTAACCATGGAAATAGGTGTAGCGTAGCCATGGAAACGTGCATCCCGCTGACCTATATATCAGTGGAGTAGTTGTACCTCAGATGGATGTTTGTGTTCTAACCCTGTTTCTGTCGTCTGGATTATGACAGTAAGAGCAGAACTGCACTGTTTACAGATTTTGCACACAGCATGTAGATAACACTGACTGCGGTGGGTGGTGGGGTGGTGGGGCGGTGGGGGGGTGGAGGGGTGGGCATGTCACTCCTGTCTCCAGTGGAAACAAGGCCTGTGCCCGAGTTTACACTCCGCGCTGCGTGTGCACGCTGAGACAGGGAGTCGGTTCTGGGGTTTATTGTGATATAAGACGTCCAGCCTTTTCCTTTATGTGACGCGCTACAGCTTCTCCTGATGACTGAGGTGAGGTGGGATTGGTCTGCAGCTCCAGCTGCGTCTCTGCCTGGCATCTCCTCAGTCTTATTAGCCGGGGTCAGCCCAGTACCACCAACATATGAGCAGCCTGCTTTAAATCAATACGCTCAATACCCACAATGCACCCCTGCCCTGTCTAACCTCCGAGCTAAAAATACAGCCGAGCCCTCAGACATCAGCGCTGGGTTTTAGATTCCTGTAATTGCCGTCGCTCTGTAATCACGTTAATCCTTCTCCTGATAATAACGCTCAGGTGGTGATTTTCTACATTACCCCACCTCAATGCAGAGCACAAAGCACAGGAAGATACAGACGACACTGCGGAAACGTCATTAGGCTCACTGACGTGACATGCATTCTTTGTGTCTAAGTCTGTTATTTTCCCAAAAAAATATTTAAGAAAGACACAGTTTTTACTGCATCCATATAAAATTAATTTTCGTTTGTTTTTGCCTTCAAAAGGCGAAAAATGTTAGGCGGGGCAACTGTCCAACCATAAATGTTGTTTAATGAAACTATCAAAAGAGGTAATTAAATTACCGAAAATTCTAAGTGAAATAAAAACCACGTTGCAAAATTAGGAAACTTTAAAAAGTTCTCAACCCACTGAAAAAACATTTCTTCCTCAAATGTCAGGTGGCACAACCAAAGACAAAGGACTTTTATTTTGACATGCTTTTAGGACAAGGGGCCAGAGTATTGCATCATAAAGGAGAGCCTGAGTGA
The DNA here is from genome assembly GCF_015220715.1 of Pygocentrus nattereri. Classification (NCBI taxonomy): domain Eukaryota; kingdom Metazoa; phylum Chordata; class Actinopteri; order Characiformes; family Serrasalmidae; genus Pygocentrus; species Pygocentrus nattereri. Next base: position 32,580,559 of record NC_051235.1, read on the forward strand.
CCTAATGTATCGGTTCGGAATGATAAGGAGGCGGACGCATGTTCGGAGAAAAGCGAGATTCATTGAGGGCAAATCCGGAATCAGGGTCAAAACGTTCCAGGGTCAGAGAGCCAACACAGAGAACAGGAGGGACAGACATAACAAATTAGAAACACAGACCAAACAAATCAAACAAAGACCAGACTAGGAAAACACAGGGATTAAGGAAAACACAGTCTCAAATACAAACAGGGATAAGGTTCACAAGGCACAGGTGGAAAACCGATGGGAACAATCAAGGGCGGAGTCAAGAAACAAGGGGGCAGAACCGGGAGGAAACAAAACAAAGAAGCACATGGACATGGAAACAGATGCACATGGAGGAGTGGGAGGGGCCAATCGTGACACACAAATGTAGTAAAAATGTAATGTTTGAGTCGTGGTTAGAACGGTTCGGTTTACTATGTCAGGTGGTCTGACCTCAGGAGAACCGTGAAAATGTGGAACTACTATAAAAATGTTTATTTATTTATTTAAGAAAATAAGTATAAAAAAATCTAAGTATAAACTCCAGTTGAAGGACAAATGTCTCTACAGGTGTTTATATAGATGTCGGTTTCATTTGGAATTAGTCCGAAAAGTCAGGTGGCGCAACCAGACCAGCGCAGTTTAATAACTGAAACAGGCAATTAAAGATTTGATACACTCACAATATTTAAGATAAAACAAACATTTTGAGAAGCTTATTTCACACTGTTCCATTATTTGGATGGTGGCAGAATAGGGGCAGTCGTGGGCTGGAGGTTAGTGAACCCTGCAGCTTGTTGCACCAGCTGAACGCAAGTTCGACCGTAACCTAGTTTGAACATAAACTGCTACCAAGTTTACAAGCTACTAGAATTTAACCAGTTGCACCAAGAAACACAGTTTTAATGTAGCTTTTAGTTACAGCTTAAACACACACACCTTACAGTCGGCGTGAGTTCCGCCGTAACAATCGGTTTAAATGGCTGGTCGGGTTGGTCGATGGGAAAACTTGCAAGAAAGCGAAAGGCATCTTGGTTTGCGTCAGCGACCAGTTCTGCAAGAAAGATAGACCTGTTTATGTTGATTGGAGACAAGATCACAGACCACCTGCTGCAAATTTACAACGCAACGGAGACAGGAACAGAATCCCGAGTCCTACTGTGTGTCGGGCACCGGGATGTTTTTCTACAGGGTGATCCCAAAACCTGGTGGGCAACTCTGTTCAACACAAAATCAACCGCGTTCAGAGATTACAGATTCAAATAGCGATTACATTAACCGCTGTCTTTCTCTCTTACTGACGAACAGCACTAACAGCAAGTGCCAACATCTTTACATCACGACTCTGAAGACAGCTAGTGTTCTCCACGGGGTTAATGACGTTGGAAGTTGTGAAGCTACGGATAAAACATGCATCTCAAATCAGTCGAGCGTTCTAATCATTGACATGAATTCATTTACATGAATAAATCTTTAACATGTAAAAGATGTTTGGCTTGCAGCAATAAATTATAGTCATATATCATGTTTATGATCATAAAACACATTTTATGTTTATTTGAGTGGAACTTTTACAAAAAGAAAAAAAAATTACATTAATTTCTGTAAGTGTCCAACCAGCTCTGCCTGCTGCCAGCAGAGGGCGATGGCAGCAAGGTGTCAGGTGAGCCATGGACTAATTAGGCTCACTCGTTACACCTGCGGGCTCCACTACTTAAGGCTGCAACAAACAGCGGTGTGTGTCACACCTTTGTAGAGGGGTGACCGGTACGGTACTTGGGAAAAGAGAGGAGAAGAAACTGCCCCAGAACTAAATAGAAAAGAGGTCTACTGTCCCAGAGTCTTCCTTCCCTGAACTTTACTTTTATTTCATCCTTCTAACTCAGCTTTTGTCTGAGCATGCTGGTTCCAGTGTTTCCTCTGTTTGATGTTCCCGCTTCTTCTCTTTTCCATTCCTTGAAGGGCTTCACCCATGGATCTCTGCGCATCCCAGTAGCACAGCGGTAACTCCGCAGACCGCCGATCAGTACAGCGATGGTGTGAACCTGGCTCTGGGACACCTCATTTACAACGTCCAAAACACACTCCGTCCCCGTAAACCTCCTTACTCTACTTGTCTTTTCGGTTCCCTGCTTGGGTCCATCTCCCCACCGTCCCATAACAACTTCATCCAGTTACTGAATAATTTGCCTTATGATTTTGGGCATGTAAATTCATGGAAAAACTGAAATATACCCACGAGCGTTGTGCAAGTGTGATGCGGCAGCAGAACTCCGACGCATGCAGATCCTTAAAATAGGGTTTTAATACAAAATCAGGAATAAGGGAAACGTGTAGTCGAAAACCAGTCCAAGAGTCGGTACACTGATCCAGCAACACGGGCAGAAGTACAGAGGGGCAAAGACCGGTGATCCAGGCAAAGGTCAAACAAACGCTCAGCATGATCTCATAGATGCAATATACCTGAACTAAGCCTGGGCTTAAATACTAAACTAGACCAGTCACATGACCCAACACACAGGTGTGTCCCCTTAAAATTCAGGAGTCCGTGAATGCTGATAGGCGCACGAGCGCGAGTCCAAATTCACATGATCTTGCAGAGATTCCTGGGAAATGGAGTCTGAATGGGAGTTATAACCGGTTGCGTGACAGTGATCGAACATCTGGAAAACTCCAGCAGTAGAGCAGAATAAACATGCATACAAGAGATGAACGCTTTGAGGGCATCACAGGGTTTTAATCCATGATCTCTTTACGCTCTACTAGTTAAGATGTCAAGTCAAAGTTTATTTATGTTGCGCTTTTTACAGCAAGTGTTGTCGCAAAGCCGCTTTACAGAAAAGCCCAGGTCCGAGCCCCCATGAGCGTCGCCAGTGGCAAGAAAAAACCCCTTAAGGGCTACAGGAAGAAACCTTGAGAGGAACCAAGGCTCAAAAGGCGAACCCACCCTCCTCCTCCGGTCAACTGATTGATGTATGATAAGCATCTGTGGTGCAATTGAAATTCTCAGTGTCTCCAGTTTTAAACGAACCACTCTCGACGTAAGGTTTAGGATGGGACCACGTCAGGTGGTCTGACCTCAGGAGAACCATGAAAATGTGAAATTAAAATAGAAAATCTAAGTATAAACTCCAGTTGAAGGACCGGTTTCTACAGGTGTCTATATAGATGCCTGTTTGATTTGAAATTGGTCTGAAAAGTCAGGCGGCGCAACCAGTCCAGCGCAGTTTAATGACTGAAACAGGCAATTAAAGATTTGATACACCAGCTGTATGTCCACTGTAAAGAGTCCGTACAGTGAGCCGTTTCACAGCAAACCGCCCTGAATGACTTTGGAAGTTTGAAAAAGCTGTGAATTCCCCTTTAAGAGGAACTGTTTGCTTTCAGAACAAGAGCTTGCGGCTACGTCTGCGTCAGAAAGGATTGGGAAATCGGCCTCTGTACAAACAGCTCAAACTGACGTATATTAAAGCTCAGAGAGACTGACAGCTCAACTTAAAGAAACTCCTATGGCAGGCGAACACATCAGCTAAGAGAATTTCACAGAGATTTGCCTTCAAACCATCCGAGATGAAAGAGATTTTTCTCTCCAGAGAGATTCTCTATCTCTGCCCCAGATGTATTTATTCTGCTTTATTCCAAACGGTATCCCGCCGAGGAGGTTCGGCCTGTGTTTGATTATTACGATTCGAACATGCAGCGATATTGATGCGGTTTAGCGACGACACTATAGTGCAGTTCGCTTTCAGTCAGGCTGATGCGGTCATGTGGGTTTTTTTTCCTCTGTTTTTACGGATGGCAGAACAGCGAAGGATGATTTCTGCAGCTTCTGTTGAGCCCTGGCTCCACTCTGCTGTGCTGTAATCACCAAAAATTGATTCCAGGTGGCAAATGTGTGAATGTTCCTCTAGCACATGGCTGTGTTTCATGCTCATAAGCCTGAAGAGATGAGGGTCAGTCTGTTAACAAAAGCAGGACATGCTCTATTCAGCCAGTAGAACAGAGGTGGTCTACTTCCACAGCCCAAAATCAAAGACGCCCCGCTGCTCCTGCGTGGTCAGGCCGGCGTTTCCAGGATTGGTCAGACGTTGTTTACACACTGTTCCTGCCCTGCACAAGCACACAGCGGCGCTCTATAAACAAACCGCCGCTTCATTGTGTGAGAATTAATGTCGCTCAGGAGGAACAGGTATTGTGCTGTCATGTTTCTTCTTCACGGGGAGAAAAATCCATAGCAGGACAATCGGTGGGAACCAGCAACTCAATGAGCGAGCAGGACAAAACGGGTCCGTCTCGGCGCTCAGGAGAGAAACCTCTGAGCGTTAAGAGCTGCACTGGTTTGTCGCATTGCATCTCGATTTCCACAACATGTTTGCTATCATAATAAAATGGGTGTGATAATGTTATGAAAATGTTATGAAACAACAAAGGTTTAAATAAAGGTTTAAAGCTTTATAGATGTGCAATGAGATTTTTACATCTTCAGCTTTGCATATATATAACATATGTAATATATATTACGTATATATAACATACGTGATCAACAGGCATAACATTCTGACCACCTCCTTGTCCACTTTATCAGCTCCACTGACCGCTTAGTTCTACTCTGTAGTTCTACAGTTACAGACTGTAGTCCATCTGTTTCTCTGATACTCTGTTACCCTGTTCTTCAGTGGGCAGGACCCCCATGGACCCTCACAGAGCAGGTACTGTTTGGGTGGTGGATCATTCTCAGCACTGCAGTAACACTGACGTGGTGGAGGTGTGTTAGTGTGTGTTGTGCTGGTCTGAGTGGATCAGACACAGCAGTGCTGCTGGAGTTTTAAACACCTCAGTGTCGCTGCTGGACTGAGAATAGTCCACCAACCAAATATCCAGCCAACAGCGTCCTGTGGGCAGCGTCCTGTGGGCTGCGTCCTGTGACCACTGATGAAGGACTAGAGGATGACCAACACAAATTGTGCAGCAGCAGATGAGCTGTCGTCTCTGACTTTACATCTACAAAGTGGACCAACACGGTAGGAATGTCCAATAAAGTGGACAGTGAGTCCAAAGTGAGAAAAAAAAAAACTCCAGCAGCACTGCTGTCTGATCCACTCACACCAGCACAACAGAATTATTTTTTCAAAATTTTAGCCTGTTTCACATAGCATTGCAAACTCCACAGACGAACAGTGGCAGTAGAATGGGTCGCACTGAAGAGCTCAGTGACTATAAATGTGGCACTGTCCTTTCACCACTTGTCAGTTTGTGAATTCTCTGTCCTGCTAGAGCTGCCTCAGACAACTGTAAGTGCTATTACTGTAAAATGGAAGTATCTAGAAACGACAGCTCAGCCAAAAAGTGGTAGACCATGCAAACTCTGGCCACAGCCGGGCCACAGAGTGCTTAACATATAAATCGCCAATCCTCTGTTACATCACTCGAGTTCCAAACTGCCTCTGGAAGCAACATCAGCACAAGATCTGAGCATCAGGACCTTCATGAAATGGGCTTCCATGGCTGAGCAGCTGCAAACAAGCCCCTCCATTCCAGTGTGCTGTAGTATTAACATCACCCTTCAAAGACATTTTACACAATTATATACCTCCAGCTTTGTGGACAACTATCTGGTTAAACTAAGTTCATTCTCAACATTAAATAATGTTAGAATTAGGTCGAGTCTAAGGTTTGGATTAGACGGAGTCTGAGGTTTAAGGTTAGGGGAAAGTTGATTTACAAGGTAAGAATCTACAAAGCATCTAAACTCCATCAAAATTGTTACCAAAAATATAACGGAGCTTTACATCTCCGTTCAGATCAGTTTTATATGACGCTTCCCGCATCAGTCATCATCTCGCAGCAAGAACCACCATGAGGAACCAAGACTCAAAAGGAGAAACTGGATGAATCATGAATCCAGCTGTGATCTGGGAGGATCAGGGAAGAGCGTGTTTTTGTTAAGTTTGTGTCGTTTTCTGCTCAATCCTGTTAGAAACAGAAGACGTTGTAGTCCTGGCTGGCTGTGAAATGCATATTTAAGAGCAGAGGCCCACTGCAGGTGATGCATAATACATGTCCAAGCCTCAGCCTCAATTACACGGCTTCCAGCCACCGTCTTTAGAGGGGCTGCTGGAGATGAAGAATGAAAACAAGCTGCGGAAAACAGAAAATGTCCTAATCTGAGTGGGCAGAAGCCAGATCCACTGCATTTGTAGGCTGGAGCAGTTGAATCAGGGCTGAATCACGCTGTGAAGTGACGGTGACTCTGCCACATTAGTCGACAGCGCTGATCGCGGAATAAAGGCTAACATGGCCTTTTTTGTTTGATGCATCACTTCATTGCAGTCATATGAGAAATTTGAATAAGACCATTTCTTTTAATAAGAAGGTTAAAAAAAACCTTTTAACTCATTTCTTAACTTACGTATGCAGATTATATTCTAGGTCATTTGGATGAATTCTTTTGGTCCATTTAAAAGGCGGTTAGGGATCCAGCCTCGTGACCGGAAGGTCGCCGGTTCGATCCCCAGAGCCGACAGCACATGACTGAGGTGTCCTTGAGCAAGACACCAAACCCCCAACTGCTCCCCAGGCGCTGCGGATTGGGCTGCCCACCGCTCTGGGCAAGTGTGCTCACTGCCCACTAGTGTGTGTGTGTGTGTGTGTGTGTGTGTGTGTGTGTGTGTGTGTGTGTGTGTGTGTGTGTGTGTGTGTGTGTGTGTGTGTGTGTGTATGTGGTGTTTCACTGCACTGATGGGTTAAATGTGGAGGTGAAATTTCCCCGTTGTGGGACTAATAAGGGTCTCGTAATCTTAATCTAATCTAATTAATCATTGTGACGTCTTACGTTGTCACTGTTGGAACATTTGCAGCTGCTAAACTTATGATTTCCAGAGAGGAAAATCACGTTCTTAACTTTTAATGAAACCCAATAGTGGTTCTTCTGTGTTGCTGTGTCAAAATCTCATGACTAATGGAGCTACAGAATGACTTGGAGTAAAATCTTTTTCAGACAGACTTGCATTGAAAGTTAAGAACGTTTTACTTTTTAGGAGAACCGAGGTTCACGTTCTGTTGTCTGCATTTGACCGATTAGTGGAAGCCTGATGAGCTGCAGCCGTGGTGGAGTTTTAATCACTCAGGCTGCGACTCTCTTCACAGCTGAAGCTTCCAGGCTGCTTAAAACAATATTTGTCTTGGTGGTTACAGTCGAGCTGGGAGGACGTGGGAGAAATCTAAAGCAGATCAGAGCGGTTTTCCTTAAAGCCCACGGTGCTAATTGGAGACCGCTGTGTCCATCATGAGTAAGATGAGGTGACCGAGCGTGTGACCCTGGACATCCAACACCACATTCCAGTTTTGGCTTTTTATCAGACGAGGAAATTACTCTTATGGCTTTCTCACCCCTGACCCCATCTGACCCAATCTGAGCCCGTAACCGCACCGAAGCACTGGGGCCGTGGGGGCTGACCTTTTGACGCCGTAAGTTTGAGAAACTTTTGGGAGCAGCAACAACTCCAAACCATGAGAATGGAAAACCCTCTTTTTCTATCAAACTGTAGAAATGATACAATTTCCGAAAGCACTCGGCCGGCTGCCTTCACACGCATATGAACTTCAGTGACGTCCCATTCTTAATCCATAGGGTTTAATATGATGTCGGCCCACCTTTTGCAGCTATAACATCTATATATAATATAATAATAGATAATATCTTCTGGGAAGGCTTTCCACAAGGGTTAGGAGTGTTTATGGGAATTTCTGACCGTTCTTCCAGAAACACATTGTGAGGTCAGACACTGATGTTGGACGAGAAGGCCTGGCTCACAGTCTCCGCTCTAATTCATCCCAAAGGTGTTCTATGGGGTTGAGGTCAGGACTCTGTGCAGGCCAGTCAAGTTCTTCCACACCAAACTGGCTCATCCGTGTCTTTATGGACCTGCTTTGTGCACTGGTGGGCAGTCATGTTGGAGCAGGAAGGGGCCGTCTCCAAACTGTTCCCACAAAGTTGGGAGCATGAAATTGTCCAAAATCTCTTGGTGCTGAAGCTTTAAGAGTTCCTTTCACTGGAACTAAGGGGCCGAGCCCAACTCCTGAAAAACACCCCCACACCATGATCCCCCCTCCACCAAACTTTACACTCGGCACAATGCAGTCAGACAAGTACCGTCTCCTGGCAACTGCCAAACCCAGACTCATCCATTGGATTTCCAGACGGAGAAGCGTGATTGGTCACTCCAGAGAACTCGTCTCCACTGCTCTAGAGTCCAGTGGCGGCGCTTTACTCCACTGCATTCCACGCTTTGCATTGCGCTTGGTGACGTAAGGCTTGGATGCAGCTGCTCGGCCATGGAAACCCATTCCATGAAGCTCTCTACGCTGTTCTTGAGCTGATCTGAAGGCCACATGAAGTTTGGAGGTCTGTAGTGATTGACTCTGCAGAAAGTCGGTGACCTCTGCGCTCTATGCCCCTCAGCATCCGCTGACCGCTCTGTCATTTTACGTGGCCGACCACTTCGTGGCCGAGCTGCTGTCGTTCCCAATCGCTTCCACTTTGTTATAATCCCACTGACAGTGGACTGTGGAATATTTAGTAGTGAGGAAATTTCACGACTGGACTTGCTGCACAGGTGGCGTCCGATCACGGCACCACGCTGGAATTCACTGAGCTCCTGAGAGCGACCCATTCTTTCACTAATGTCTGTAGAAGCAGTCTGCAGGCCTAGGGGCTCGGCTTCATACACCTGTGGCCATGGAAGTGACCAGAACACCTGGATTCAGTGATTGGGATGGGGGAGTGGAGACTTTTGGAAATGCAGTGTATTACTTCAATTATGTCTTTAAATCATGGTGTTTATCAGACTTGCTTCAGTGGTTGGATGAACTGAACTGGCAAAATCTGGACCCTCACTACAGGACACACTATAGCTCAGCTCACTGGGTCACTCACTCATTTAAACTCTCACTCTAACCACCTCCACTCTGCCTCACAATGTTAGTTTGTTTATTATTATGCATATTCTTTAGTTATGATTATTTATTATTTGTCATTTTAATAAATTTGTTTTTTCCCCTATTCTCCTTTTATAACTTTTACATTTTACATGTTTAATTAATGTTTTATATTTTTATGTATTTTTATTATTAATGTTTCACTTTTTTGTATTTACCTGATTTGAGTCTTTTATTTATTCGGTTTACTTTTATTATTTGATATGTTCAAATAATACACATCACTCTGTAGGAACTCATTTGTAAATGAGGGGCGTCTTCAGTGTCCTCCGAGTGAATAATGGTGGATTGATTGATTGATTGATTGATTGATTGATTGATATAGAACCATTAATGCTCAACGCACAGCTTAAGGTTTCTTTCCATTGTGAAATGATTCTTCAGATTGATAAAGAACATGTTGTATAAGCTTCTGTGTAGCACCTTTTTTTGAAAAGGGTTCTCTGTAGCACCAAAAAGGGTTCTTCTATAGATACAGGGTCAAGCTTTTACAGTAACAAAACCCTACTTGGTTCTATATGGAACCATATACAATAGCTGTTTGTGAACTGGAAGTATACTCTTTAAAAATAGATGGTTCTTCAATGGTCCATTGGTTCTCTATAGAACCATGAACATTCAAAGAACCATTTGCATGCTTAAGTGGTTCTTTGTGTATGGTGAATGGGTTCTTTAGCTTGGTGGAGAATATGCTGTATGTGGTTCTGTATAGTGCCTTTTTGAAAAGGGTTCTCTGTAGCACCAAACAGTTCTTCTGGTGTTGGTGCTTGTACAGTAACAGAACCATACACAACCCATTCTCCATCAACAATTTCCCCATGCAAAAAAAAAAAAACAAATTGTGGTCCTTTTTGAGTGTTTAAGGTTCTATACAGAACCACTGTGTTTCCTAAAGAACTCTCAAAGAACCATCTTTTTAAAGTGTACACTTGCAAATGTGCAGTCAAGTCAGAGTCAGGGTTCACTGGGAATCTGATTACTGAGCTAAAATCCATTAGAATCCATAAAATCTATTAGATTCTTAATCAGATTCTAGACCTTAATCCGATCCCAGAAATCGGAGTGTGCGGTTTCACGACCATTTGAATAATCGGTTAACTGCAGAAATCTGATTATGATTGGATTATTGAGTGTATATAAACACACTCGCTGTTACCTGATGAGTTTTTTTATTTTGAGGAAAGAAACGACACCGGATGATGTTCCGGCTGCTTCTTGAGCCGTAGAGCCACAGCCAGCCTCGGTTCTGCACGGCGACAGCCAGATCTGTGAGCTCGGTGTCCCCCTCGCTTTGAAAGACCACCATGCTTGTGCTGTAATCATCGCTTGCCATGTTGTGTTTCTTACCGTGCAGCAATCACAGCAGCGGCGGCCTTATTTATGTCTGCGGGGCGACTGTTCCCTGCATTCCACCTTCCTGCTTTTCATTTGTCACAAATACACAGCAGACGCTCACTCGCTGCGGCTAAATATAGCGGGACCCCTCCTAGGCCGCATTTGGTTTTTAATTGGTTCCTCTCCTCTCACCGCTGAGACGGAGCAGCAAAGCAATTAAAGGCCGGCGTCGATGCTCAGGTACAAGAGGAGCCGCCTGCCTACTGATGTTATTTCCAGCGTTGAGGTGAAGACACTTGGAGAACGTTGTACTTTAAACATCACAGAAGCCCCTCATGACTCCAACAAGACTCCTGTTTTATTTTTTTTTTCTTTGCCAGAATGAGCGCAGGCGGTAACAACACACAGCACCGGCGTAGAAACGTGTTCTCAGATGCCTTTGACAGCCCTTCACTTCGTCTGTCTGTCCGTCTGTCTGTCTGTTTTTAGGCTGGTTTTAGTTCTAGACACTTCAGTTTTTACTGCATCCTACTAATTATCCAGAACCTGTAATATACACGCACCGATCAGGCGTGACATTCTGACCACCTCCTTGTTTCTATGCTCATTGTTTGAGTTTACATGCAAAGATTTTTGCCAATCTGATTGAACACATCCCGATTACGGATTCAGACTGAGGTGATATGCTCACTTTATTCAGCAATCTGATTAACGATCTGAAAATCTTCGTTTACAAGCTCACTACAGTAATCCGATGTAATCTGATGCGCATACGTGGAGAACCACTTAGTGTTGAGGTTGCCATGACAACCAGCATCCCGTGAGTCCAGTCAGAGTGAGATGAGCAGCAGTGAGCAGTGATTGTGTTTCTAACTGCTTTAAAATGACGTCAGACTCAGGAAAACGTCCTTCACACGTCCTTATTAAAGAAGGCCGAGAGGAAGACGTCGTGCTCTGAGACGCATAAGCTGGACGTCCGTCCCACCGCCGTCTTTTAAAGATCAGAGCATGAACTTCGTCTCCTCTGCAGACCAGCTTCTGCTCCGCCGTGTTGAACGGTATAAACTCTCACTGTGACGCGACGCTCATGCAGAACGGACTGAAACTTTCCGATAGGGAATGTAATCGGATACAGGAGTTTACACGGATATTATTCTTCTATTTAACAGATTATTTACAGGAGTATCCACCTCGATCAATCGAACAGAAACTGTATTCCGATTGAGCTGTTAGTCGGATTAATGGATTATTGGGCTGCATGTAAACGTGGCTATTGTCCACTTTATCAGCTCCACTGACCGTATAGCTGCACTCTGTAGTTCTACAGTTACAGACTGTAGTCCATCTGTTTCTCTGATACTCTGTTACCCTGTTCTTCAGTGGTCAGGACCCCCATGGACCCTCACAGAGCAGGTACTGTTTGGGTGGTGGGTCATTCTCAGCACTGCAGTAACACTGATGTGGTAGTGGTGGTGTGTTAGTGTGTGTTGTGCTGGTGTGAGTGGATCAGACTCTGGTGCAAAGCATCACTTCTCTTTTGAGATGAATGTATTTTGTGAACCGTCTCTGATAAAATGAACGTAATAAACTCAAGTAAACTAAACTCCCCCTCGCTGCAAATTAATCTAGCTTTTCATTTTCTGTTATTTAAATATTAAAGAGCTGCTGAGCCACATTAACGTCTGGAAACCCGAGTGAATACAGGTAAGATAACATTAGCCTAACTTGCTGATCTAACATTACAATAAAGTGGGAAATTTAAATGAGTTCATTGAGAGTTTACCGTGTTTGTGTCATAGCAGACTTTAATGTAAGTGTCTGATTAGCACTGCTACAGTGATGCTAATTTCAGCGAGCTATGGGATTCGGTCTGTGAGTCATGTTAGCGCCAGGCTAACAGTGGTGTACATTCACTTTCTCACACTAAAAATGGGGGGGGAGCAATTTAAGACCAGCAACGTTATGAAATGTTCAGAACCACTTGGTTGGTGCAGTTTACTGGGGTTCAGTCTCCCAACTGGGTAAGTACCCTACGCTATACAGTAAGGCCCAGTCCCATTTCACCCCTCGGCCACCACTCACCATTCTTGTTGAGATAGAGGGGTGGGGTGAAGTGTTGGGCATATGTGACCCTCCAAATTGATTCCAAACAGAGAGATATGAGGAAAAAGAGCAACCAGTGAGACGGAGAACAAGAGACCAAAGAAACTCACAAGTGTGGGAATTTTCTCAGTTAAAAAATGACTTTTATCTTAGTTTAGTGTCACTTCAGTGAATTTTGGTCGTTTTTCTTCATAAAAAGTATAAAAATCACTAACGACATGCTAACGTCTCGGAAGCGAACTGGCTAACTTTCCCATTCCACCTTAAACAGTCCAGCGGTTCTGATGCCTGAAGAGCCAGAATGTATCTGCTGCTCCATTTAAGGTGGAACAGGAAAATTCCAACAAGAATCTGGAGAATCTCTGACTTCAGCTTCACATCACTGAAGAATTAGGGGGGGTGATAATAAATAACTGCCCCCCTCTTTGAAGGCGTCTGATCCCTAAATGTAACTAAAGCCCAGCAGTGAGGAGCTGAACTTTCCCCTCCTCTGCTGTCCCTGCAGACGGGCAGGGTCGCCTACAGAGCGGCGCTAGTAGCTGTTAATGAAGTGATGCTCTTTTATTAGAGGGTCTCATTTCAGAGGAAGATCTCAACCACTGCCCTGTAGCTCAGGAACAAGGGGCAACACTCGAAAACAAGGGGTAGGGGTAAAAAGGAGGAATGGGACTGGGCATAAGAATCCTAACACCGCCTTCCCCTTCCTGTGTCACATCTGAAATCTTAAACAGTGTAAAGGAGCGTCCAGCAAGGACCGAGTCCTGTATACCAGGATCTGTCAAAGCCCACCACTAACCCATCAACGAACAGTATAAAATAGCCTTAAAGACTCAGAGTCCACAGAATCTGTGTGTGTGAAGAGCAAGGCTGAAAAACACAACTGAATGACCGCTGAACCCTCAGACGGCACTGCATTAAAACCAGCATGCTCCTGTGATGGAGATCACCACATGGGCTCGGGAATGGGCTGACCTGTCTCCTGCTGGAAACGTGTGACGAATTCCGAAGCCCAAAACACGACTACGAAGGCGCTCAGCTGGAAAGGTGAAGAACGGAAAACGGCTCCTCTTCCACGCCTGGACCAGTTTGTGTCTTCAGTCCCCAAACAGTGAGGAAGTGCAGTTAAAGCTGATGTAACTCTGAGGTAAAGATGCTGCTGCCACAGCTGTTTTGAAACGTGTTGCAGATATAAACTTTGCAGTGAGCTAAAAGGGTCATTCCACGGAAACATCTATTTTTGGTGTCCCTAGCGTTTACAGATATATTACACCTGAAAAACATGTCAGGGTTACAATTATTTATATTTTATAATATAAAACTAAGCTATTTTAACAACTACACCTTCTTAAACTGTTAAATCAGCAGTGCTGGCATTTTAGCCAATCATATAGAACCCAAGCACCACAGAAGAGCTCGTCCCCACAGTCGTGTGTGAAGGCCGAGGACATATTTTGAGGCAAAAAACAAGTTTTTCTGTATTATTATTTCAATAATCTACACATGTCTATGAAATGACAAAGAAAACAAAAGCCAAATAAATATAAACATACCCAGTTTGCTGAGCATCTATGAAGAAAAGGATTAAATTCCATATTTTAGTGGACGTTCCCTGATGGACAGCGTGTGGTTTGATGTTCTGTAAAATGCGTCGATCATTAAAAACGTCTCTGGTGTTTCCTTTATTATGAGGAACACCGATGACTGTCAGTAACACCAGGCTGAGATTAAAAAAGTGGACGTTTCTGTAGAATGACCCCGAGACGATGACATGATATTCAATGTTATGTATGTGTCACACATGCCTCCGGCTCTGAAGCGTCCATGAACTCCATCTCCCAAAATCCTCTGGGAGATCATATGACTGACATTTCATTGCTCACATTCACTTGAACACTGGGTCGGTTTCATTAGTGTGTAAAACGGGTCAAACAGAATCTAATAAACACCGTTTTTGTTTTTATTAGCAATTCAAACGCTGTCCTAACTTTATTGGAAAAGCGCTGATCTTCTGAACTGCGTGATTTGCCTCCTCACTATTGTTTAGACATGTAACTCACCTTCTCATGTTTAGCAGGTTGAAGACTCTCCACAAGAGGGAGCTATTAGCACTCAAGTAGCGTTTGTGTGCATCAATGAAAGGGAAGAAAGCAGCATGAACCCCAGAAAGCAGCGTTTCAATAATGAGTGCACACTCCAGACAACAGTACATTCATTATTATTAAATTTATAAATAAACATTTTGTGGCTTACAGGTAGCGTCTAAATAAAGTTACAGATTAATATTACTTGGACCTGGCTAGCTCCAGCCAATGATGACCTGACGTGAGAAAAATACTTAATAATAAATATTATAATAACTAATATTCGCTAATTACCATATAGTTCAAAAGTTTGGAATCGCATATGTTAAAACTTTGCTTTTTTTTTTTTATGACAACAACTAGATTTAAATATTATGAGCAGCATATTTGATATTTTATCTGTTCAACAGTTGTTGTTGTTGTTGTTATTGTTATTATTATTGTTGTTGTTGTTGTTATTGTTATTATTGTTATTATTATTATTATTATTATTATTATTATCTTATTCTTTGTTTTGCATTAAACAGTAGGAGTGGTAATTTGAAAAAGATCAATTAAAAATCTAAACATGTAGCAGAAAATACAGATAATCGGGTATTTCTTACTGTCAAAGAGGAATTTAAGGCAGAAAGAAAAAGTACACTATATCCAAAAGTATTTGCTTGAGTGACGTCCCATTCTTAATCCATAGGGTTTAATATGATGTCGGCCCACCCTTTGCAGCTATAACAGCTTCAGCTCTTCTGGGAAGACTTTCCACAAGGGTTAGGAGTGTTTATGGGAATTTCTGACCGTTCTTCCAGAAGCGCATTTGTGAGGTCAGACACTGATGTTGGACGAGAAGGCCTGGCTCACAGTCTCCGCTCTAAATCAGTGGCGGCGCTTTACACCACTGCATTCCACGCTTTGCACTGCGCTTTGTGATGTAAGGCTTGGATGCAGCTGCTCGGCCATGGAAACCCATTCCATGAAGCTCTCTACGCTGTTCTTGAGCTGATCTGAAGGCCACATGAAGTTTGGAGGTCTGTAGTGATGGACTCTGCAGAAAGTCGGTGACCTCTGTGCACTATGCCCCTCAGCATCCGCTGACCGCTCTGTCATTTTACGTGGCCGACCACTTCGTGGCTGAGCTGCTGTCGTTCCCAATCGCTTCCACTTTGTTATAATCCCACTGACAGTGGACTGTGGAATATTTAGTAGTGAGGAAATTTCACGACTGGACTTGCTGCCCAGGTGGCGTCCGATCACGGCACCACGCTGGAATTCACTGAGCTCCTGAGAGCGACCCATTCTTTCACTAATGTCTGTAGAAGCAGTCTGCAGGCCGAGGGGCTCGGCTTTATACACCTGTGGAGACGGAAGTGACTGGAACACCTGAATTCAGTGGTTTCATGACTGAGTACTTCTGGAAATATAGTGTATGTATTTCTGCCATATTAACTGCTTTTCTACACTAATCATGATTTCTCAGTGCAGCCGTTGTTTATTATATGTAATGATCTAAGCTGAGATTTTTAATGAATTTGTGACAAACGCTCAGTTGTTATTCCATCTAAACAAATCAGTGACGCGCTCTTACTGATCTGGATTCTGTTCAAAAACGGACCAAACAGAA
>NC_051235.1:32601695-32636695 GCF_015220715.1 Pygocentrus nattereri
TGGCCACTTTATCAGAAACACCTACCTTGTGATTCCACTCACTGGCCACTTTATCAGAAACACCAACCTTGTGCTTCCACTCACTGGCCACTTTATTAGAAACACCTACCTTGTGCTTCCACTCACTGGCCAGTTTAATAGGAACACCTACCTTGTGCTTCCACTCACTGGCCACTTTATTAGAAACGCCTACCTTGTGCTTCCACTAACTGGCCACTTTATCAGAAACACCCACCTTGTGCTTCCACTCACTGGCCACTTTATTAGAAACACCTACCTTGTGCTTCCACTCACTGGCCACTTTATTAGAAACACCCACCTTGTGCTTCCACTCACTGGCCACTTTATTAGAAACACCTACCTTGTGCTTCCACTCACTGGCCACTTTATTAGAAACACCTACCTTGTGCTTCCACTCACTGGCCAGTTGGGGGCAGGTGTTCCAGGTGGTTGTTAGTAGACCCATTTTCTCTGTGGCTGTTAATCATATTATGGCACCATGTGTTTTTTCACTTATCCTCCTTTGAAAGTAAATTAGTGGGCGGTGCTTGGATAATTTGAGCTGTCCATTATAGCGTCACATTAACCAGATTCAGCAGTGCCTTTCTGTGCCTGGTTTGCTTTGGTTTGCTTTATCTCGGTCTGAGACGAGTCTTGTTTTGACAGAAGCTCTTTGAAATATTGCCTCACGCTTTGCTCCGGTAACAGGAGGTTGATTAGGTGTCTGCGTCTCCCTCCGCTACACAGGTGTCATTTTACTCCGGCGTCTCTGCTAACAGATTAGGCTTCTGTGGAAGGCCAGAAATTGGAATTGCATCAAGAAGCCAGTCTGACTCATCCCTGTTGACAGATACCTGTAAAAAAGTTGTCTTTTCTTGGATAATGTGAAGCGAGAGACCCAGAAGGCTCTCTTGCCGTGTCCATTTAAAACAGACAGCTGTAGTACAAACTCACTTTTCAGTGACTTTACATCTAAGATACGCTGGTGCACACTGGGACAAGCTAAAGCATCCTGCACATGGGCTATATTTCTCAAATTTCACCTTACGAGATCATACTAAGGATATTTTATGGTTATTCAACATATTTCAGGAAATTTAAATCACGGGTTATTTTACAAATGAACCCTCTACTGCACGGTGTTGCCACGTGGCATCAATGACTTGTTCTTAATCTTACTAAAAAGCTGTGATATAAAATCTGTATTTTCCTATTTAATTGTGGGAAAAATGGTCTTTTACTTTGAAAGGACAAATACTTCATGACATCACACGACCAGGAATCTTTATTATGATGTTATTACCATACATTCCAAATACCAACTGAAATTGTATTCTTTTCTAATATTTGCAAATATTGGGTTGTACATTTCACGGACTATAAGTTGGATTTGACTGTTCTTGTTTCAATAAAAGGATAAAATTAAATTTAGTTTTTTTGTTGTTTTTTTTTTTTTAGATTTTGTGGTGCTATGGTACGATTTTGCATTGTTGCCAAATAGCAACAATTTACTAAGTAAACCTCTAAATTTTTTGAAATATTTTTTTCCAAAACATTCTACTATTTAAGCAATTTCAAATAATAAACACATTAAAACATTTTTATCATGTTTATTTTATAATTCATGGGGGAAAAGGGTTTAAATAATAAACATTACTCAATAATTTTGCTTTTTTAAAAAAAAATCTTAAATATAAAACTATTTGCAGTGTATTTGACTAGAAATGATCAAATAGGATGTTTATAGACAATCACAGCACATTAATATTAATACCTTCCTGAAATAATAAACAAACTTCTAAAAAATCTTAATGTCTAGTTAATAATATATAATTTACATTTATACTTTATCATATACAAAAACACAAAGCTGACACATTATATAAGTTTTAGAAGATAACCTTTGACCTACAGCTTGATTGGTCAGATTCTGAAAGGAATGACCACAGGCCTACATCACACACCTATCACTGGCTGTGTTTACATGCAAAGATTTTTCCCAATCCAATTGAACACATTTCAATTACAGATTCAGACGGAGGTGTTTATTCTCACTCTACTCAACAGTCTGATGTTCTCCGTTTAACATGGTCACTACAAGTAGAGAACCACTTAGTGCAGACGTTACCATGACAACCAGCATCCCGTGAGTCCAGTCAGAGTGAGATGAGCAGCAGTGAGCAGTGATTGTGTTTTTAACTGCTTTAAAATGACGTCAGACTCAGGAAAACGTCCTTCACACGTCCTTATTAAAGAAGGCCGAGAGGAAGACGTCGTGCTCTGAGACACATAAGCTGGACGTCCGTCCCACCGCCGTCTTTTAAAGATCAGAGCATGAACTTCGTCTCCTCTGCAGACCAGTTTCTGCTCCGCCGTGTTGAACGGTATAAACTCTCACTGTGACGCGACGCACAAGCAGAACGGACTGAAACTTTCCGATAGGGAATGTAATCGGATACAGACGTTTACACGGATATTATTCTTCTATTTAACTGATTATTTACAGGATTATTTACCTTGATCAATCGAACAGAAACTGTATTCCAAATGGCCTTAATTGCATCAGACCATTCTGATTGAGTGTTTACATGGACATATTCTCCAATCGAGCTATTAGTTGGATTACTAACGGATCATTAGGCTGCATGTAAACGTGGCTATTGACTAGGAATGTACTCCAGCAGCACTGCTGTGTCTGATCCACTCGCACGAGCACAACACACACTAACACACCACCACCACGTCAGTGTTACTGCAGCGCTGAGAATGACCCACCACCCAAACAGTACCTGCTCTGTGAGGGTCCATGGGGGTCCTGACCACTGAAGAACAGGCTAACAAAGTAGTGGAGCTGATAAAATGGACAATGACAATATGTATCAGACTATAAACTGACCAAGAAACTGTAGAATGTTGGGAATTAAGTAAAAATTCAATTAGTATCCAGAATAAAATTTTAATAAAATAGGTATAAAAAATGAAGAGATTGTAAAATTAATACAACACTATTAATATCCAGAAAAAAATCATGATAAAATGAATTTCTAGTTGAAATTCTAATAAAAAATGAAAATCTAATATCCAGAAAGTCATTATTATCAATAAATATTATTTATGTACTGCAAAAAAATAATTTTGGGTTATTATTTAACATTTATTCATTTATTCTTGGTTGAAATATTGAACAAAACTTTAAAACCTGTTTTTTTTCTGTTCTAGCAGTTCAGTCTAAACCGTTATTGTTTCATAGAAAATCATTGAAATGTTAGCGTCTGATTCCAGACTTTTGAACAGTGCACCTCCATCATATCTCACCGCTGTGGTCAGGCTGTGTGAGGTTGGTGGTCTGGCTGTTTGAGTTCGGTGGTCAGTCGGCCGTCTCTTCATGGCTGAAATGTGAAATGAGTTCTTTGTCTGTTGACCTTGCCGAGTAAACAAAGGCAAAATGAAAAAATATGAAAGCCAACACAGACGGGCAGCTCGGCCGCTGGAAGACGGCGAGACCCTCACTCCTGGCTGGATATTAGCGTTAGCACTCCGTTTTACATATTTCCCTGGAGAAATCTCTCCACTGTGAGCTTATCAGACAGAGCGACTCCAAAGAAGCTTCAGGATTTACCAAGGAGTGAACCAGGAGGAACTTAGTGGAGGTCACTTTCACTGACTTCCAAATCCAGACACACTGGGGTGGTTGTTGCTTTCATCCCACAGTTTATTATTTATTTTGCATTTCTCAAGTACAACAGCAAAAAGGAAACAGTAAATAATAATAACCTCTTTATTTATTAAATACTTTTCTTATTGGTGGCTCAGTGTGCTTTACAGACTGGTGATCAAGTTTAACCCTTTAGCCTCTAATTCTCCAGGGCATCTTTTGGTTTTTCTATCCAAACCTACCCAGAACTGAGCTCCACAGTTTAGAAGCAGAAGAACTGGACGAGTCTCTCCACGTCTCCAGTATTTCACCTGACGAATGGCCAATGGGTCAGCTGATTTACTGAATCCTCAGTTTTAACCAGGATGTCACTGGAGTCACCATCACTGGTGTTACACCATATTCATACAACACCAGTGACTGTAAAATATGTTTGGAATTCTGACCACCTCCTCGTCTCCTAGTCCATCTGTTTCTCTGATACTTTGTTAGTATCAGGACCCCCATGGACCCTCACTCGCCCCAGCACAACACACACTAACACACCACCACCACGTCAGTGTTACTGCAGTGCTGAGAATGACCCACCACCCAAACAGTACTTGCTCTGTGAGGGTCCATGGGGGTCCTGACCACTGAAGAACAGGGTAACAGAGTATCAGAGAAACAGATGGACTACAGTCTGTAACTGTAGAACTACAGAGTGCAGCTATACGGTCAGTGGAGCTGATAAACTGGACAATAGCCACGTTTACATGCAGCCCAATAATCCATTAATCCGACTAACAGCTCAATCGGAATACAGTTTCTGTTCGATTGATCAAGGTGGGTAATCCTGTAAATAATCCATTAAATAGAAGAATAATATCCGTGTAAACTCCCGTATCTGATTACATTCCCTATCGGAAAGTTGAAGAGTTTATACCGTTCAACACGGCGGAGCAGAAACTGGTCTGCAGAGGAGACGAAGTTCATGCCCTGATCTTTAAAAGACGGCGGTGGGACGGACGTCCAGCTTATGCGTCTCAGAGCACGACGTCTTCCTCTCGGCCTTCTTTAATAAGGACGTGTGAAGGACGTTTTCCTGAGTTTGACGTCATTTCATTGTAGAACTACAGAGTGCAGCTATACGGTCAGTGGAGCTGATAAAGTGGACAGTGAGGGTAGAAACGAGGAGGTGGTCAGAATGTTACGCCTGACCGGCGTATCATTATAGGAGATTTTAATGGACATATTAAGATCGTTCAGTTTTGGGATGAAAGATTTTTTTTTTTAAATGCATCCAACTGAAATCCCACTGCAAATAGAGAATGACCCAAATGTATTATTATAAACAATAAAACAATAATAGGTTTGGACTTCTAAGGGTTAAAATCTTTGCCTCCTTTAAAATATATTTATTTTTAGTTTGCTGTCCTGCTCTCTCTCTCTCTCTCTCTCTCTCTCGCTCTCTCTCTCTCTAGCTCTCTCGCTCGCTCGCTCTCTCGCTCTCTCTCTCTCTCTAGCTCTCTCTCTCTCGCGCTCTCTCTCTCGCTCTCTCTCTCTCTAGCTCTCTCGCTCTCTCGCTCTCGCTCGCTCTCTCTCTCGCTCTCTCTCTCGCTCTCTCTCTCTCTCGCTCTCTCTCTCTCTCGCGCGCTCTCTCTCGCGCTCTCACTCTCTGTGGTATTGATTTAAACAAAGGTGACTCGACAGCAGGGCTGCAGTGCCACCTGAGCTAATGAGAAAAAAGCAGTTCCCATTTCCAGTGCGGGGGGCATGTGTGAAGGAGACCACCACTAAGAAATTTTTTTTTTTCCCTCCTCCTGAGGACTTTTATATATTTGGTTTGAGGACATTCCACAACCTTATTTTATATTCTGACAGCATAAAAATGGTCATTAATTAATAATGAAGCTGGATGCTTTGTGTACATGATGATGAGAACTGACTGATTGGCTGTTGGCTATGAATCTGTGTGGATTTGGAGGCTGAGGAGTTTGAGCTTATTGTGAATGAGAGCTGGGCTGGTGGTGAAAGCTGGGCTGGTGGTGAAAGCTGGGCTGGTGGTGTGAGCTGTGCTAGAGGTGTGAGCTGTGCTGGTGGTGAGAGCTGTGCTGGTGGTGAGAGCTGGGCTGGTGGTGAGAGCTGGGCTGGTGGTGTGAGCTGTGCTAGTGGTGTGAGCTGGGCTGGTGGTGTGAGCTGTGCTGAGAGCTGTGCTGGTGGTGAGAGCTGTGCTGGTGGTGAGAGCTGGGCTGGTGGTGCGAGCTGGGCTGGTGCTGAGAGCTGTGCTGGTGGTGAGAGCTGTGCTGGTGGTGAGAGCTGTGCTGGTGCTGAGAGCTGTGCTGGTGGTGAGAGCTGTGCTGGTGGTGAGAGCTGGGCTGGTGGTGTGAACTGTGCTAGTGGTGTGAGCTGGGCTGGTGGTGTGAGCTGTGCTGAGAGCTGTGCTGGTGGTGAGAGCTGTGCTGGTGGTGAGAGCTGGGCTGGTGGTGAGAGCTGGGCTGGTGGTGTGAGCTGTGCTAGTGGTGTGAGCTGGGCTGGTGGTGTGAGCTGTGCTGAGAGCTGTGCTGGTGGTGAGAGCTGGGCTGGTGGTGCGAGCTGGGCTGGTGCTGAGAGCTGTGCTGGTGGTGAGAGCTGGGCTGGTGGTGAGAGCTGTGCTGGTGCTGAGAGCTGTGCTGGTGGTGAGAGCTGTGCTGGTGCTGAGAGCTGGGCTGGTGGTGAGAGCTGGGCTGGTGGTGTGAGCTGTGCTAGTGGTGTGAGCTGGGCTGGTGGTGTGAGCTGTGCTGAGAGCTGTGCTGGTGGTGAGAGCTGTGCTGGTGGTGAGAGCTGGGCTGGTGGTGCGAGCTGGGCTGGTGCTGAGAGCTGTGCTGGTGGTGAGAGCTGTGCTGGTGGTGAGAGCTGTGCTGGTGCTGAGAGCTGTGCTGGTGGTGAGAGCTGTGCTGGTGCTGAGAGCTGGGCTGGTGGTGAGAGCTGGGCTGGTGGTGTGAGCTGTGCTAGTGGTGTGAGCTGGGCTGGTGGTGTGAGCTGTGCTGAGAGCTGTGCTGGTGGTGAGAGCTGTGCTGGTGGTGAGAGCTGGGCTGGTGGTGAGAGCTGGGCTGGTGGTGTGAGCTGTGCTAGTGGTGTGAGCTGGGCTGGTGGTGTGAGCTGTGCTGAGAGCTGTGCTGGTGGTGAGAGCTGGGCTGGTGGTGCGAGCTGGGCTGGTGCTGAGAGCTGTGCTGGTGCTGAGAGCTGGGCTGGTGGTGAGAGCTGTGCTGGTGCTGAGAGCTGTGCTGGTGGTGAGAGCTGTGCTGGTGCTGAGAGCTGGGCTGGTGCTGAGACCTGGGCTGGTGCTGAGAGCTGGGCTGGTGCTGAGAGCTGGGCTGGTGGTGAGAGCTGGGCTGGTGCTGAGAGCTGTGCTGGTGCTGAGAGCTGGGCTGGTGGTGAGAGCTGGGCTGGTGGTGAGAGCTGGGCTGGTGCTGAGAGCTGGGCTGGTGGTGAGAGCTGGGCTGGTGCTGAGAGCTGGGCTGGTGCTGAGAGCTGGACTCCTCTGCACTCAGGTCTGGACACCTACTTGTGAGACGGAAACCCTGTTAGAGAGACACGCTGAGACTCTGGAACAAGCCTCACCATCTCCACCTCCCGGCTGTGTTTGTATATGTATGTATAACATGCTTTACCTTTAATGTAAGTGAGAGAATATAGGATCATTTATTAAGGTTGTTTATGGACTAATATCTCCTATCTTAGAATATAGGAGCATTTATTAAGGTTGTTTATTGACTAATATCTCCTATCTTAGAATATAGGAGCATTTATTAAAGTCGTTTATGGACTAATATCTCCTATCTTAGAATATAGGAGCATTTATTAAAGTCGTTTATGGACTAATATCTCCTATCTTAGAATGTAGGAGCATTTATTAAAGTCGTTTATGGACTAATATCTCCTATCTTAGAATATAGGAGCATTTATTAAAGTCGTTTATGGACTAATATCTCCTATCTTAGAATATAGGAGCATTTATTAAAGTCGTTTATGGACTAATATCTCCTATCTTAGAATATAGGAGCATTTATTAAAGTCGTTTATGGACTAATATCTCCTATCTTAGAATGTAGGAGCATTTATTGAGTGCTCTAATTGGTTTTGATTGGCGCTTGAAAGGGTTAATAAACACATTTTCACAGCAAACCACTCTGATGCACTGCACTGTCTATTGTTCCTTTTGATAAAGCCAGAGTAGCATATGGCTGTCTGCTGGAGCCAGAGGCCTTCGTCACCATGTCTTCTCTGAATATGTGCGCCTCACACTGAGCGAAGACCCTGTATGAGCAGTCTACATCTACAGATGAACAACATCAGTAAGACTGAGCCACTCCTCCACATCAAAGCTCATAATGAACTGCGGCCTCGTTGTTCTTGATCTTCAATTAATGTTAGGCGGCGTATCTAATGTCCGAGTGCGTCCTTAGCGTCAGACATCGTTGTAATCAGACCCCCTTCGCTCTGGAGTCTCGGCGCTCAGCTCCCATGCGCCGCGGAGTGGAGGGGCCTGTCAGCCAGGTGGAGCAGTTAAACTCGTCATGACTGCTGGCGTCAGTACAGGCCGCGTCTTCTGATTCGCCTCATTATTAGAGGCTCCCTGCCAGACCTGGCAGCTCGTCAAACTCGCTAGCGTTAGCATTTAAACATCCACGTCCTCCACTTCTCCTTCTTCTCCTTCTTCTTCTCCTTCTTCTCCTTCTTCTCCTTCTTCTCCTTCAGGGCCCCGCAGACCTGACGCTCCAGACGCCGAACCATCCGCGCTGAAGACTCTCTCTCTCCCCCCCCCCCCCTCTCAATCTCTCTCTTGCTACTTACATCTCTCTCTCTCAATCTGTTTCTCTCCATTTGTTCTCTCCTTTTTCTGTTATTCTTTACTTTCTTCTGTTGTTCTCCCTCATTTCTCTTCTTCCTTTCTCTTTTTCTCTCTTCTTCACTCAATTTCTCACTCTTTCCCATCTTTCTCTCTGTCGTTCTCTCTATCTCTCACTCTCTCTCTTTATCCTTCTCTCCCTTCTTTGTCTCTCTCTCTCTCTCCATCCATCCATCCATCCATCCATCCATTATCTTCCGCTTGTCCGGGGTTCGGGTCGCGGGGGCAGCATCCTAAGCAATGAAGCCCAGACCTCCCTTTCCCCAGCCACTTCCACCAGCTCTCCAAGGGGGATTCCGAGGCGCTCCCAGGCCAGCTGGGCGATATAGTCGCGCCAGCGTGTCCTGGGTCTTCCCCGGGGTCTCCTCCCAGGTGGACTCGCCTGTGACACCTCCCGAGGGAGGCGTCCAGGAGGCATCCTAACCAGATGCCCGAACCACCTCAGCTGGCTCCTCTCGACGTGAAGAAGCAGCGGCTCTACTCCGAGTCCTTCCCGGATGACTGAACTTCTCACCCTATCTCTAAGGGAGAGTCCAGCCACCCTGCGGAGGAAACTCATTTCGGCTGCTTGTATTCGCGATCTTATTCTTTCGGTCATTACCCAAAGCTCATGACCATAGGTGAGGGTGGGAACGTAGATCGACCGGTAAATCGAGAGCCTTGCCTTATGGCTCAGCTCTTTCTTTACCACAACAGACCGGTAAAGAGCCCGCATCACTGCTGACCCAGCACCAATCCGCCTGTCAATCTCCCGCTCCCTTGTACCATCACTCGTGAACAAGACCCCGAGATACTTGAACTCCTCCACTTGAGGCAAGAGCCTATCCCCGACCCAGAGAGGGCTCTCCACCCTTTTCCGCCTGAGAACCATGGTCTCGGATTTAGAGGTACTGATTCTCATCCCAGCCGCTTCACACTCGGCTGCAAACCGATCCAGCGAAAGCTGAAGTTCGCGGCCTGATGTCCCCAATAGGACCACATCATCTGCAAACAGCAGTGAATGTGACCCTGAGGTCACCAAACCGGACACCCTCCATCCCTTGACTGCGCCTAGAAATTCTATCCATAAAAATTATGAATAGAATCGGTGACAAAGGGCAGCCCTGACGGAGTCCAACTCTCACTGGGAACGAGTCTGACTTACTGCCGGCTATGCGAACCAAACTCCAGCTTTGTTTGTACAGGGCCTGAATGGCTCGTAGCAAAGAGCCATGTACCCCGTACTCCCCAAGCACCTCCCACAGAATACCCCGGGGAACACAGTCGAATGCCTTCTCCAGATCCACAAAGCACATGTGGACTGGTTGGGCAAACTCCCATGAACCCTCCAGAATCCTGGAGAGGGTGAAGAGTTGGTCCAGTGTTCCACGACCAGGGCGGAACCCGCACTGTTCCTCCTGGATCCGAGGTTCGACTATAAGCCGGACTCTCTTCTCCAGTACCCCTGCATAGACCTTGCCAGGGAGGCTGAGGAGTGTGATTCCCCTGTAGTTGGAACACACCCTCCGGTCCCCTTTTTTAAAAAGAGGCACCACCACCCCAGTCTGCCAAGCCAGTGGCACCGTCCCCGATGTCCACGCAATGTTGAAAAGACGTGTCAGCCAAGACAGCCCCACAACATCCAGAGCCTTGAGGAACTCAGGGCGGATCTCATCCACCCCTGGAGCCTTGCCACCAAGGAGCTTCTTAACTACCTTAGCGACTTCGGCCTCAGTAATGGACAAGCCTATTCCCATGTCCCCAGACTCAGCCTCCTCACTGGAGAACGTGTCGGTGGGATTGAGAAGGTCCTCAAAGTATTCCTTCCACCGCCCAATGACGTCTTCAGTCGAAGTCAGCAGCACACCATCTCCACTATATACAGTGCTAGTGGCACACTGCTTTCCCCTTCTGAGTCGCCTGACGGTTTGCCAGAATCTTTTCGGAGCCGACTTAAAGTCACTTTCCAAGGCCTCACCAAACTCCTCCCATACACGGGTTTTTGCCTTGGCAACAACTGAAGCCGCAGATCGCTTGGCCTGTCGATACCTGCCAGCTGCCTCTGGTGTCCCACAGGCCAACCATGCCCGGTAGGACTCCTTCTTCAGCTTGACGGCATCTCTCACCTGGGGTGTCCACCACCGGGTTCGAGGATTACCGCCCCGACAGGCACCAACTACCTTACGGCCACAGCTACAGTCAGCCGCTTCAGCAATGGAGGAACGGAACATGGCCCATTCTGAGTCAATGTCCCCCACCTCTCTCTCTCTCTCACTACTTATCTTTCTCTCTTCTCCCTCTTTTCTACCTCTCTCTCTCTCTCTCTCTCTCTCTCTCTCTCTCTCTCTCTCTCTCTCTCTCTCTCTCTCTCTCTCTCACTACTTATCTTTCTCTCTTCTCCCTCTTTTCTACCTCTCTCTCTCTCTCTCTCTCTCTCTCTCTCTCTCTCTCTCTCTCTCTCTTTACTCTCTCTCTCTCTCTCTTTCCTCTCGCTCTCTCTCTCTCTCTCTCTCTCTCTCTCACTCTCTCTCTCTCTCTTGACTCTCTCTCTCTCTCTCTCTCTCTCTCTCTCTCTCTCTCTCTCTCTCTCTCTCTCACTACTTATCTTTCTCTCTTCTCCCTCTTTTCTCTCTCTCTCTCCCCTTTTTCTCTGTCATATTTTACTTCTTTCAGTTCTTAAAACTGACTATTAGGTTTTCTGACTCACTGGATGGACAAAGAGACCGGCAGATGGACGGACAGGTAGATCTCATTCGACAGCAGATTGCCTGCTTACACGCACATGTACTTTCAGCAGGGGGCAGTCTGTGGAAATTAGTGTTGGCGACAGGACGGACGATGAACGAGCCGGACTCGGCCAGTCGCCGCCGTCAGCTCAGGTGTGAGAGCTGTGGGAGGAGCCACCCTCTGCCAGAGTCCCGGGGAGCCACTGACAGAAGAGCAGTACTGAGGTAGTGCGGGTCCTCTGTAGGACTGTCCTGTGGAGACTCCTCCTTAGTAGCCTATTGGTCACACAAATGGATCAGCCGCGTGGTGACGCCACTTTTCTTCACGGAAACGGAGGAGATGATCTTCTGTGGTACGATAAACTACAAACATACAAATACTTCCAAATGAAACACGGTCTCTGAATGAATTCTTCAATTAATCAGTGATTTTACACGTCATAAGCAAACAAAGACGAATTCAAGGATGTAAGCAACAGGTTTTACAACAAGCTTCGTTTTCCTCTGTTTTTGTTGGTTTTTTTTTCTCCTTTCATGTTCTTGTTGTTCATGCTGTCCATCAGCCGCATCCTTCAAACCACCCAGAACGTAGGCTGCCTTTCTAGGCCGTATATGAAGGGTCCTACGCTTTGGAATGGCCTGTTATGACACAGCCGTTGTGCTAACTGACAACCACAGACCTCGTGCCCAGTGGTGCAGGAATATTTTACATTAATAAACTATAGTTGGTTTGAGTTCTTCTACCATTCCCTTCTTGATATAGCTAAAGAGATATCAATCTAGCTATTATTTATACCACCCAGTTCAAACATTTCCAGAGCTGCCCTTTCCAGTCCATCTCATCACAAGATCATACGAGTCTCACATCCGGAGTTATGAGCCTATGAAGAGGGGCTGAGATACACGTCATCTGCCTCTCACAGCGTGGAGCTGGTGGATTCGTGTGTCTGACCGACGGACCAACAGTCAGTCCTCAGTGATTTCCTGAGTCGGAAACCCATCATTCTTCATTCGGTCCACATCGGAGACTCGTGTGAAACGGCGTCAGAGAGTTTCCAGCTGCTGAAGCTGCTGCAGCGGGTTTGGAAAGCAGTGATGAAGATAACGGAGCGTTTAGATATGAAACATATGAGGATCCTGTTCTATGAAGATCCTCTAGAGGAGAGTTTAAGAACATAACATTGAGAAAACACCACCAGAACCTAGAGGGTTAAATAAACTATAGACATGAAAGCTGGGATGGCGATAAATAATATCAGTGACGCAGAATTGGGCAGAGATTTTATGGCATCACCTCATACAGTGTAACACGCAATAAACACTGAGGACCACGTGCAGTTTACAGCAAACTTTGGATAAATCCTGATGTGGTTGATGCTAATGAAGTCACTGTCTATACATCTGCACCTACACGCACTCCTCCAGCTGAACTAATCCCTTCTCCACCTCTGGCTGTTTCTCCCTCTGATTGTTGCTCGTCTCAGAGCAGAGCTGTGTGGGTGGTTTTCGCTGTGAGGGGGAAAATAATGTGTTCTTCTTTCACTCATCTTCCTCTTTTTCCTCCACCTTCAGAGCTCTGTGGGTCTCCTGTTGTCCAGCTGAGCCTGAAAAAGGCCTCTCAAGTCCTACAGCATTTCCCAGCATGTGCACTGGCCATCAAAAGTTTAAGGACGTCTGGTCTCCTGTTAAAATCTAAAAATTCTCACTGTTACCTTCAAAAAGTATTTCCCAACACTTTAGCTTCACCTTCATCAAAGCTCCTTCCTTGGTAGGAAGAGTAGGTTTTGCCTGAATGATGATTTGACAATTTTCTCTTTCATACTAAACTATATGGACAAAAGTCTCTCCATTCTAGTTCATCCCAAAGGTGTTGGATGGGGTGGACGTCAGGGCTCTGTGAGGGCCAGTCATGCTGGAAAACGTTCTTCCCCAAAATGTTCCCACGAAGTTTGTATAGCTGTCCAAAATGTCTTGGTACTGAAGCATTAAGATTTCCCTTCACTGGAACTGAGGGTTCTAGACCAACCCCTGAAAAACCATATCATCATCCCTCCTCCACCAAACTTTACAGTTGCAGTTTCACTTCAAATTGAGACCCTGTATAAACAACTTCTAATCATGCCTTGAAATAAATTTAACTGTAAACTGTAAATAAATGCCAATATCAACTGGTCATCATGGTACATCTGATATTTCATGGCTGTTCTCTAGGCTGAATTATTATAAACACATCCATCATTGTTTGAATTTAGACAACATTATGGTTTTCTCGCTGTCCACTCTGGCATACTGGAGTTGAAAGAAGCACATATAGGTATATATTAAGTATATATAGGATATTTAGATCCAAATCATGTGAACAGTGTAGAAATTACAATCATTTTCATATGAACGCTGTGTTGTCAGAGGCTTAAAAGTAATTTGATGAATTATCCATCCATCCATCCATTTTCTAAGCCGCTTCTCCGTCAGGGTCGCAGGTTGATGAATTATGATAAACATAAATAAAATTTATTTGGTTGCAGATCATTCGCAGTCAAGCATCACCTAAATTCTGAAACCCATACACATCACCAGACGCTGGGTTTCTTCCCTAGTGATGCTCTGCTAGATCTTTACTGCAGCTGTTTTCACTTCTTGCCTGTTCTTGAGGTATTTTACCTTCAATTTGGCCTTCAGTGAGTGAAATGCATGCCCGATTGGATTGAGGTCAGAGGACTGACATTGCAGAACATTCCACATCTTGGCCTGAAAAAAAGCTTTGGTTCATTGTCCACCTGTGTAGTGAAGTGCTATTCAATCAATTTTAAAGCACACACTTCAGAACAATGAGTACAAGAGTGCCAATTCATCAGCAGCCATACATACCCACGCCATAACACCACCTCCGCCATGCTTTACAGTTGAGGTGGTAGGCTTTGGATCACAAGTAGTTCCTTCCTTTCTTCATGCTCTTCTCATTTCATCCTTCTGGTACAAGTAGATTTTGTTCCAGAACTGTATATGTAAGGGCCCAGTCTGCGGTGCCACAAGTTCAGGAAACTCCAATTCCCAGAAGCGGGCTAATTAGGCTCAACCTGGCACACCTGTGGACTCCTCTACTTAAGGCCGTGGCAAACAGCAGCCCTTTATCACACCTTTGTAGAGGGGTGACCGGTACGCAACTTAGCCCAGGTGGGTATTTAGACAAAAAGAAAAGAGGGCTGGAAAAACAAGAGAGGAATCGTCCCAAAACTACTTAAAAACTCAAAAGAAGCCTTGAACAAGAAGAAACGGGTCCAAGCCATACAAAGATGAAACGTAAAGCTGACCGTCCTCTCAGAATCACAGACAGAGGGGCTTTTGTTTTCTGATTATCTTTTATTTGAGTTTTTATATCTCAGTCTTTGTTTAAGCAGCTGCTTTGGGCGTCCCCTTTCTTTGCCTTTTTCCTGCCTTTTTTCCCCATTCATTGAGGTATTTTTTTTCCCATTTTTCTTCCTGGTTTCGCAGCGGTAACTCCTCCCACCACCAATCAGTACAGCGGTGGTTTGAGCCTGGCTCTGAGCCACATCAACCTCCACATGCACAAGCACTCAATTTACACTCCATTACCTCATTAAATTCATTTTAAGACCCTTTCTCAGGGGTTTTCCTCTCTGCACTTGGGTCCACCTCACTGCCGTCCTGTAACAGTAGAGATTTTTTAGAGGGAAGCACTTGTATCTTTCTTAATCCAGCCAGCTGATATGGAAGGAGAACTTCTTCACCAAGGAAAGCGTCTTCTTGTCACTCACTACAGATGTTTTCCTTGGCCGTTTGGGCCTTTTTGTTTTTCCTGAGCTCATGATTGTGTTCTGTCTTTCTAAGAATGTACCAAAGAGTTGATTTGGTCACACCTAATGTGTGATGGGTTTGATTTTTCAGCCTAATGATGGCCTGAGAGTTAACAACTGATTCTAAATGCAAACTCTACACTCAGAATCAAGTCTAGTCATTATCTGTTCACTTTAAAGTGAGAAAATGAGGGACTAACTCACACCAAGCCATGGAACAGCTGAGCAGCCAACTGTCTAATTACTTTTAAGCATATAAAATGTATGAAAATGGTTTTGATTCCTACACCATTCACCCTAATTGGATGTAAATATCCTCAAGTGATGAATTCTGAAGTGTATGCAGCTCTATTATCTACTCAGATTCAGCCAAATTCTTCAGCTCTCATTGGATGGCACTTCACAGTGCAGATGGACAATGATCCAAACTACACTGACCAAGAGTTTTTAAGGCAAAGAATTGGAATGTTCTCCACAAGTCA
Organism: Pygocentrus nattereri; assembly: GCF_015220715.1. NCBI lineage: Eukaryota > Metazoa > Chordata > Actinopteri > Characiformes > Serrasalmidae > Pygocentrus > Pygocentrus nattereri. Next base: position 32,617,223 of record NC_051235.1, read on the forward strand.
TTAACCTGACATCAATCCAATTGAGTTTGCAGAACAAGAACAAAATAAACACAATGTTACACCACCACATAAGGGGACCTGTGGAAAATCTATTTCTAATGCATAGATTTCAGGTAGTGTTATTTAGGGTCACTCCACAGAAAATAAAGTCCTGAATTTCCTTCATGACTTCTCACTGGGTTGTTCTGATTGGAGCTCTGATGGTCATATCTTAACTCTGGTGTTTTAATTATGTTTTGTTGTGAAGGTGTTTCCTGTGCATGTCGACTAAGGACTCTTATTTTGAATATAAACCCTGGTTTGGGAAGTGTGGCAATCATTTTCCTGGAGGGTTCAGGTTGGGGAATAGTGGCCTGGTGGATCATTTTTGCTGGTCAAGCCCCGACAAACTTTTCCTCCCTGTTCTACTCGTCTTTGTCCTTGAAGACTGGACCCCCCCCCCAACCGTGGAGACACCTCAAGGAACTGGATGAGCTCATTCCTGTGTTTATTTGATTCTCTTGAGAGAATCCCTGGACATTCTCTGGATTACTTTATCAGATCGTATCAACTGTTGCTGCTTTGTTTTTTGTTTTACTTTGTTGCTGTTGCTGTTAGTGTGTTGTCTGAGTGGATTCTGGGGAATATTAAAACTCGTGCAAGCTCTGTGGGATTCTAGTGCTCACATGTTTTCCTCACCATATTAGTGGTCAGATTGTATTAGTAACTGCTGAGTTTGGTCAGTTTGTTACAACAGTCTGGTGATGTCTGTTATCCAGACTTCCAGCAGTCATTGACTGCGTTTACATGCACTTAATAATCCGACAGAATCTGCAGAAAATCAGATTTTGTCCATAATCTGATTAACGCATTTACATGTACTTGAGTAATCAGATAACAGGGAAACTCAAGGTCTACACGAGTCAGACAGTAATCAGATGATGGGGAAACTCCAGGTCTACAGGAGTCAGACAGTAATCAGATGATGGGGAAACTCCAGTTCTACAGGAGTCAGACAGTAATCAGATGATGGGGAAACTCCAGGTCTACAGGAGTCAGACAGTAATCAGATGATGGGGAAACTCCAGGTCTACACGAGTCAGACAGTAATCAGATGATGGGGAAACTCCAGGTCTACAGGAGTCAGACAGTAATCTGATAATGGGGAATCTCCAGGTCTACAGGAGTCAGACAGTAATCAGATGATGGGGAAACTCCAGGTCTACATGAGTCAGACAGTAATCAGATGATGGGGAAACTCCAGGTCTACAGGAGTCAGACAGTAATCAGATAATGGAGAAACTCCAGGTCTACATGAGTCAGACAGTAATCAGATGATGGGGAAACTCCAGGTCTACAGGAGTCAGACAGTAATCAGATAATGGAGAAACTCCAGGTCTACAGGAGTCAGACAGTAATCAGATGATGGGGAAACTCCAGGTCTACAGGAGTCAGACAGTAATCAGATAATGGAGAATCTCCAGGTCTACATGAGTCAGACAGTAATCAGATGATGGGGAAACTCCAGGTCTACAGGAGTCAGACAGTAATCAGATAACGGGGAAACTCCAGGTCTACAGGAGTCAGACAGTAATCAGATGATGGGGAAACTCCAGGTCTACAGGAGTCAGACAGTAATCAGATGATGGGGAAACTCCAGGTCTACACGAGTCAGACAGTAATCAGATGATGGGGAAACTCCAGGTCTACAGGAGTCAGACAGTAATCTGATAATGGGGAATCTCCAGGTCTACAGGAGTCAGACAGTAATCAGATGATGGGGAAACTCCAGGTCTACATGAGTCAGACAGTAATCAGATAACGGGGAAACTCCAGGTCTACAGGAGTCAGACAGTAATCAGATAACGGGGAAACTCCAGGTCTACAGGAGTCAGACAGTAATCAGATGATGGGGAAACTCCAGGTCTACAGGAGTCAGACAGTAATCAGATGATGGGGAAACTCCAGGTCTACACGAGTCAGACAGTAATCAGATGATGGGGAAACTCCAGGTCTACAGGAGTCAGACAGTAATCTGATAATGGGGAATCTCCAGGTCTACAGGAGTCAGACAGTAATCAGATGATGGGGAAACTCCAGGTCTACATGAGTCAGACAGTAATCAGATGATGGGGAAACTCCAGGTCTACAGGAGTCAGACAGTAATCAGATAATGGAGAAACTCCAGGTCTACATGAGTCAGACAGTAATCAGATGATGGGGAAACTCCAGGTCTACAGGAGTCAGACAGTAATCAGATAATGGGGAAACTCCAGGTCTACAGGAGTCAGACAGTAATCAGATTTCTGCTTTACAACCAGCCAATAAACTCACAGAAGATGTGACGTAAACATAACTGAAAACTCAAACTTTATGCCACAGCTTTTTTTAAAAAAACATTGGCACTTTACACAAAAATGTGAAGATATTGTGAAAATATGAAATCTGACCTCACAAATGTGCTTCTGGAAGAACTGTCAAAAATTCCCATAAACACTCCTAATCCTTGTGGAAAGCCTCCCCAAAAGAGTTGATGCTGTTATAGCTGCAAAGGGTGGGCCTTCATTTAATCGAGCATTATTTCCACTACCACTGTCTGTTTCCGCACATGCTCAGACTGAGGAATCTGAAAGAAGTTCACATGCACTGAGAAATCTGATTAAGTAATCCGATTTTTAGATCAGAGTGTGCTGTTTACATGACCACTTGATCAGATAACTGCAGAAATCTGATTATAATCAGATTATTGAGTCCATGTAAATGCACTTATTGACTCAAAACGATTTGCAACCAAGTATCAAAAATGACGAACGTATCATTTGTCCAATTACTTTGGTCAAAAGAGCCCCTAAAATATCGATTTATTATGGATGAAAAATGGTTGTAGTTCCTTCATTGTTCATCTAATGTAAACACCATCCAGGTGAAGCTGAAAGTCTGAGCTCATTGTTGGCTTTAGACTCCAACAGGTCTCGATTTGTCTACGCCGAAATGTTTATGGACCTGATTGTATTTGATGGAGCGTATGAGGTCAGTAGTTTGAGACGCCTGCCCTACAGGATTGTGGTTATTGCATGCATGAGCAGTTGTGGTCTGCAGAACCGTGAGTGGGCCGTTTGGGACAGTCTCGTCCACATTTGACCTTTGTCTCTGGCCAATTCTGAGGGTCAATAACTGAGCAGAATGTCGATCACACTGTGCTTGTGTTTTTATCTACAGCAGTGGAAGTGTCTGTGTGTGTGTGTGTGTGTGTGTGTGTGTGTGTGTGTGTGTGTGTGTGTGTGTGTGTGTGTGTTTCCATCAGAGCTTCCGCCACCAGTCAGTAATTATCTCTTATTGAACCCTTACATCAAAGCGGCGCCGCGCTGAGTCATCCGAGTGTGAGTGTGTGGTGTGGAGCGATTGCCATTCCTCTCCGAGTGAGAATATTTCACACACATGCCTTCACCTCACAGCTACTGCTCGGATGGTTCCTGTGGACAAGGTGCGTTCAGATCTACTCGGTCCGCTGCTTCTGACATCAGAAGACCACGCAGTGGAAGTGTACCTGTAGGTCAAGTCAACGTAAATAAAGTCAGACTTTTTAGGAAAAATCGGACTCAGAAGTCTGAAAACGCTCCAGTCAGGCTGGATGCTGTGCTGATTACTGTATATGGTTTAGGCAAATTGGATTGGGTTCTCAACTGTCCACTCTGTTACCTGTGAGTGACCAGATCGGTTTGTGTGTCCAGACAATACCAGTCAATCTGGATGGATTGCCGTGGTAACGACGTAGGCGTCAGTGGTGATGCAGATTTCAAACGCGGATGCAGGAACGATGGAGGAGCATCATCTCACCATGCAGACTCTTCAAAACTCTCTTCATAATGCATCCCAGCACTTCATCACTCTGGTTTTGACATCGTCGTGTTTTGAGTGACGGAAATCAGGCTTGCGTGTCCGGGCTGAGACGAATCTGAAACAGTCCAACTGGAGTCACATTTCAAACCGCCTCCAAACGTGGTTTGGATCCGATTTGTGAAAATTTGATTTGATGTGTTTTTTTATTTTTCACAATTTGTTTATTTAACACGTTGGAAGAAAAAACACAACATATGCGCCATAACCTTTGCACAGCCCGGGTTTCCATGGCTGAGCAGCTGCACCAAGCCTTACATCACCAAGCACATGTTGCGCCCCTGAGAGGGGGAATGATGGAGAATTAGCTTTAGAGCAAACGAGACGTTCTGCTCACAGCTGCTTCACTTTATAAGTGATGTGATACCAGGCATAGAACTAGCATTCATCACATTAAACTCGCTTCATAGCAGTAGAACAGCATACACTGCTCATGAGCTAACATATGCTTGACAACCATAACAAAATAGTTCACTCCTAAACGATCCTCTCAATATACGTTCACTGTACTGTTACTCCCTTCTGGCTTAGCATAATCACAAGTAACACCATTTCAATATTTTCCCCATATTCCCCACAAATTCCACTTCCACAGAACAGTAGTACCTTATTAACTTGGTACTTAAAGCTAGTAAACTCCACATACCCCTCTCTAATCATACCAGACACGTGTTTTTTTTTTTTTTTTTTAAATATATTTTCATTATTTTCACCCTATTTTACAGTATATAATCAAGAATGGGGGTGATTGTGTACACCTCACCAAACCATAGCAGCAGATCTATACATCCCCACAGGCTTAACGTTAAACGACAGGCACGTTTGCAATGTTTAGCTGAGCTACTTCGTCTTTTAACTGTACACACTCCATATGTATCGCTCAATGCAAAATAACTACTTATATGATCTTTAGTATCCATACAGTATGAAGTATACAGTATACAGTATACAGTATGAAAAATGAATAAACTTACCGTCTTTACAGAAATCCCTTGTTAAATGAGCATAGAACTCCTTACAGTGAGGCTTGGTAGCTTATTTTTCTCTTCGAGCTTTTGTCAGAGCATCAGGTCAATGGACTAAAAGCTCGTCACTTGCAGTTTAGAAACACCACAACGTTGATAAATTTGCTACTAAACCACAGTTAAACAGGATTTAACAAACAAAATCCTTCTGTAAACATCATACTCACAATTTTCTACATATATTTTGTGCCTGAGAGGGGGAATGATGGAGAATTAGCTTTAGAGCAAACAAGACAAACAAGCACTGCTCACAGCTGCCCATAGATCCCAGGCTCGACCAATCGATTACACAGTAAAGGCTCACAGTGTTTTGTAACCGTGTTAAGAGTTGGAAACGTACTCTTTTCTTAGAACATACCCCCTTTTTTTTAAAATGCGTCACACACAATGCCAAGAGTCGGATGGAGCAGTGTAAAGCAGATGAATCATCTTCTCCATATATAATGCCTATAGATTTAGAATGGGATTCATCACGGCGCCTGTAGGAGTGATGTGCAGATGTCCCGATACTTTTGTCCATATTAATGTTATAATTTTTGTCATTTCTCTAGGTTCATGGTGTTTCGGTCTAGTGGCTGGAAGACTAAGAAAAGTAATGAGAAAATTGATATTAAAATGATTACCATCATTATCTTTGGAGTTAACCATCATTTGAAGTATATATGGTCCTGTTGGACTGGTGCCCCACTTCAATTAATAATAATGTACAATGCTTTGATTAATAGTAGTAATTTACCTGCAACTGTTAAATATTTTATTATTATTCAATACTGAAATTAGCTCTGCTGACAGTCGCGCGGGCTGAAGCTGGAGAGCAGGCGGGGTGCTTTTTATTTCTTTTTCTTTTTTTTGTTTGCCCTGAACGCTCCAGTGTCCTGACCTTCTGAGGGCAGTCAGGTGCATCGGTCCTGCTGGACACAAGGACAATGCAAAGAGGAAACTAGATCCCAGCACTAGCCCACTCTTTCCGCTCTGACTTTCACATGTAGTTGACCTCAGTGGCCACAGCTGCTGCGGAAATGCAGAAAAAGGGCAGAGGAATGACTCACATGTCAGAAATAGAGGATATAAGCCCAAGACAGTAATGTAAATATGGCATATTGAACCATACGTAGTACTATCCATTAAATGCTTAATCCAGGTTAATAACGATCTGTGGCCGCCCTCCAGCTTAACCATTTTTCACGTGAGTAGCAGGCAAAACACCAAAATATAACATTTTATTACATATTATTATTATTATTATTATTATTATTATTATTATTATTGCAAGTGCTGCTGTAGCAATTCAGAAAAAGACTTGTGATGGGATTATTGATTACCTAAAACCAAAACACATCTGTAACAGCCAGGCCCCCAGGTTGGCTTTCACGCTCATGACACCGGAAGGGAGCTGCTCAGATGCGAGAGGATCATGTGAGTAAAGCTCTCCATGCACTTCCATTCATTTCAGTCCAAAAATAAAGACCCACCTGAGCCATCTTAGATCACCTCACGGCCCTGACCTCTTCTACGAAGACTAGACTGTGTGTTATTTGATCCAAAGGCCTGACCACCATCACTTTATAGCTTCAATAAAGTGGCCAGTGAGTGAAAGCACAAGGGAGATGTTTCCAATAAAGTGGCCAGAGAGTGTGAATTATGTGCACTGTCTCAGCACTGTGAAACCGATACCCAGGAACTGTTAGCACTTGGCCTAATGGGAAGTATTTATATAACTCCTCCTGTCAGGCTGTTAACGCTCAGTGTTCATTTGGGCCTCAAGCAGCATCAATGATGAAAGCTGCATCTGTCATTTCAGTGAGTAACAATGAGTGTAACCGTGAGAGTAATAGTGTAACTATTGGAGAGTGCTCTCCCTAAAAAGGTTGAGATTAACCCTTGGTGGTTCGGAGTTGGTTGAACCGTTACAAGGCGTCTGGCCCGAGACCTGAGCGAATAAGTGATCCAATCCCGCGTACTCAACTTTGAATTTTAATGAAAGTCAACAGGGAATGTAGGAAGTTGTACTGGTGTGGTTTGGTGATACACGCACACCGATCAACATGAACAATAACTTCAGTCTTTTAATCCACCATCGACTCAAATTCCCCCCTAAGAAGTCTGTTATTAACTCTCTTTTCTGCCATGAGAAACATCGCCCGTGCTGCCCTCGCGCAAGCAAGTGGAACAGACCCACGGGGGAAACGGAACGGGGTGTTCGGACTGAACCAACTGATAACAGCCTTTTAACAGCCGCCCCCAAATTCACCATGTGAGTTTGCACCTCAAAGGCCGATTTACTGTCAAAGCCATAGCCTAGTCCGGGAGAGGAGGGAGGCTGATAAGACTGGTCACAGGGCGGGTGTAGATCCGGTCCTTGACCTGTATATCAGCAGATCGGACTCGGGTGTCCTGACCAAGATGTACTCTAATAACCTTACCCACCGGCCAAAGTGCACGTGGTAACTGCTGATCCAGTATCATGACCATGGTGCCAAGCTGCAGATTAGCAGATTCAGTCTTCCACTTCTGATGTGCTTGTAAACTAGGCAGATAGTGACGAATTAAGTGCTTCCAAAACTGATCAGCTAGGACTTGACTGTGCCTCCATCTCCGACGGCCTAACTGCTCAGAACCAGTATAGACAATCTGAGGGAGTGATGCATCACGCCGCCCCATGAGGAGACTATTTGGGGTTATTGGATCTGGGTCAGCTACATCAGAGGATATGTAACCTAGGGGCTTTGAGTTGAGAATCCCTTCAATCTCTAACAGGACAGTCATAACCACTTCCTCTGTGACAGTCAGCTCCAATCCCAATCTGAAGGGCAGCCTTCAGGGAGCGAATCTCACGTTCCCAGCAACCTCCAAAATGTGGAGCCCCTGGAGGATTGAAGGAGAACTTGATCTGTTGAGGCTCTGGGTGGAGACTAGCAAAACTCTGTCTGAGCTCTCTCTCTGCGCCTCTGAAGTTTGTGCCTTGGTCGCACAGAATCTCATGGGGTCTTCCTCGTCTGGCCACAAAACGTCTCAGGGACATGAGGAATGAATCTGAGTCCAAATTCGTGAGGAGCTCAATATGAACTGCTCCAGTAGTCAGGCACTTGAATATTACTCCCTACCTTTTCTCATTCCTACGGCCTATCATTATAAGGTATGGACCACAGCAGTCCACACCAGTAGAATAGAATGCTGGCTTCAGGATACAGAGTCGAGCTGGTGGAAGGTCCGCCATTCTAGGATGGTTTGGTTTGCCACGCCATTTCACACATTCTGAGCACTTGTGTTGGTGTGAACGAACAGCCTGTCTTCCTCTTAAGACCCAGTATTTGCGTCGGATCTCTGCAAATACCCTCTCCGGACCAGAGTGAAGTAAACGATCATCATAGTCCTTAATTATAAGCTTGGTGATGTGATGATGCGGACTGAGAACAATGGGATGAATCTCATCCTGTTCAAGGAGGCTGCTGCATCTGAGGTGACCTCCCACTCTGATAAGATTACATGAGCGATCAAACTCTGGAGCCAAAATGAGTAACTGACTGGTTGTTGGAACTGGCCTACCTGCCTTCAGGCATGCAACCTCGACGGGAAAGGAATCTACCTGTGCTTGACGTAAGGCAGACAGCTCAGCCTCTGCATAATCGATGGCAGTAGGGTTTGCTGGATCTGATGTGCTCTGGAGTGACAGAGCACAGCCTTTGATGAACTCTCCAAGGGTGCTGTACTGTTCAGGATCTGGTAGTGTTGGGCTAGTCACGGCCAGTCCGCAGAAGTTGTTCCTCACCTCAATACTCTGTGTTACAGGTAGGCACGAATGGCTCAGGCCAACTCTTACATGGCTGGCTCAAGAAGTCGGGTCCTTTGCACCATGAGTATGAGTTAAGGAAATAAGGGGTTTCCCCCGTGTGATGTCATCTGCTGGGTCATCGCTTGAAGGCACATAACACCACACATCAGACTCCGTGAGATCTTGGATCGCAGCCACCCTTGTCCCAACAAACCCCTTGAAGCGGCAAGAATCTGACTGGAGCCAGGTAAGTACTGTGGTAGAATCAGACCAGAGTGTAACATGGCTAATAGGAAGCGTTAACTCCATCCTAAGGACCTCTGCTAGTTATGCTCCTGCCAGGGCAGCACACAGTTCTAACCGTGGGATAGACTGTTGCTTCTTTGGACCCACCCGAGATCAAGCCATAAGGAAGGCACTCTCAACATCATCATCAGTATTCTCTGTTCGGAGGTAGGCGACCGCTCCATAAGCTCTCTCTGAGGCATCACAGAATATGTGGATGTCCCTCAGGTTAGATGACTGGTCCATCTCTCAACTGGTGTAACATCTAGGTAGTGAGATGTTGAATGTCTTGGAGTTCTCTCTCCCAGATGCGCCATGCATTGAGGAGTTCTTCAGGCAAGTGAGGGTCATCCCATTCCCGACTCTTATCCCACAGGCGCTGCACCAATACTTTGGCTCGAGTAGTATAAGGAACTATATAGCCAAGAGGGTCATACTGGCTTGCCAAAACTTTGTAGATGTTTCGCATCGTGATAACTGAACAACCGACAGACCGGGTCTTATAGGAGAGCGTGTCAGATTGACTATTCCAGTGCATTCCTAGAGTGGACTCCTCTATGTCCATCTGCCGCTGACTGAGCCATAGTTCGCTACTATCTGATCTAATTTCCGCTGGAAGATGACTGATAGTGGTGAGATCACTACTTGCCCATTGTCTCAGCTGGAAACCTCGCTTTAGTAGGGTGTTCTGGAGTCTGTCTACGGTTTCTTTGGCAGCCTCTCAATAGCTGAAGCTCTGCAAATAATTATCCACGTAGAAAGATTGTGACACCAACTGCATCATGTCTCCAGGCTGATCATGTTCCATTTCATGCTTCTGCAGTACAAAACTTGCCAAACTACTTGCCATTCGTAAACACTTGGAGGGGCATCTCTCTTTAGATCTCGCCACAGAAATCTCAGTAGTGCCTTGTCCTCAGGGAGCAGACGAACCTGATGGAACATCCCTGCTGATGCCAATAGAATGCTCACGGAAGCGAAGGAGAACTGACCGCAGCGAAGGACTCAAAGTGGAGCCTGGCATTAAGAGCTCATTCAGATTGACCTTTATATGAGAACAAGCAGTTAAAGACCACCCGGTTCTTCCCATCATGATGCACTATAAGGTGTTGTACATACCATGATTCTACTGACTGGTCTACCTGTTCTGGCTGTAGTTTGATCACATAGCCAGCTTCCTTCAGCTTCTCAATCTCTTCTTGATAGATGACGGATTGTGCTGGATCTTTGGCCAGTTTCTTCTCAATCCCCCTTAGCTGAGGTAAAGTTGCATCCTTTGGAGCATGCAACTGAGGCATATTCTTCACTCTTAAGAGAGGTGTGGCATATCGTGTTACTCCTTCAATGCTAACCTGAACAGTCCTCTCCTGGAGAGGTTTAATAGCCTCCTGATCTTGTTTGGAGCGCATGCTAGCCTTCACACTAGAATATGGAAGCTCATCCATCTGCCACAGTTTCTCAACATTCTTGTACAGGTCAGCAGTAGATGAAGTCCGTGCAGAGACAAAAAGACACTGCTGGCGGTTGAGACCCTCTGTGAGCTCCTGTGTTGGTCCTTGAAGTGTCCAACCTAATCATGTCCTCACTGCTGCAGGGCTGCTGGTGGGCCCAGCCATACAGGCTCAACTGGTGTCATGAGATGTGGACAGTCGGAGCCGATCAATAGTACTGGGTGGACTTTGTGCAGGGGTTGCAGTGGCAGCCCTGTAAGATGCCTATATTTTCTCCTCAAAAGCGCAACAGGATGCTTGGCTAAGCCTAGCAGTTCCGCTGTAAAAGCACTTTGTACTTTAAATACCTTACTTTGCTCAGCGATGGGTGACACAGTGAATGACACAGTCGCCCCATGAATTACCTCTAAACTCTGTCTGACTGTGCGAAGGGCTAGATCCTCCTTCCGTCCTTTAAGACCCAACTGTTGAGCACCATCATGGAGGATAATGGTCCGATCTGATCCATCATCTAACACGACATATGCCTCTATTGAACGGTCTCCGTTTCTTAGTAAGACTTTACTCACTTTCAACAATACTTTATGGCTGTAGGTGGGACGATACACATACAGGATGTCACTGGCAGAGCTGGTAAGACAGGATTGCTGTGTGGTACTGTCCTCATCCTTTCTCTCTCTCCAGTCGTTCACCTCATGTAGCACAAGTAAGTGCTGTTTGTTACATTTCTGACAAGGGGCCTTTAGCGTGCAGTGAACTGAGTGGTGACCACGCCTACATCGCCAACATCTGTTGTTGGTCTTGACCAGCTCTCCTTCTGACCTCTCATCACCTGCTTGAAGTTTCCACAACTACTCAGGAAATGGTTGCCGTTATCACAGTATGGGCAGTAACATTTCCTCTTCTCTTTGATTTCTGTATCTGCTTTGGGAGAGCCAACATCAGGTGATTTATCTGCTCCGTGGAAGATGGTAGTAGCTCTTTCTTGTTGCTTGCGGTCTCTGTGTCACTCCCTTCCCTTTTCTGGGACATCTCTACTGGTGTGGAAGGTGAAACACAAGCCATCATCCTGAACTTGAAGCTCGTAGTCCAGCCATTCTGCTAGGTTGAATAGAGTGGGGATAAGCACACCAAGGGGATGAATGTACCTCCTGAGGCTGGACCTGAGATCATGACGTAGTTTACTCATCAGTCTGGTGACGTGAGAACCACATTCTAATTCAACATGGCCTTTGACATCCAATTGCTCCAGCATGCCTACAAGTGAGCATCTGATATATGCTGCAGGGCGAGCTGGTGAGGTTGTCCATACATTTTATTAAGACCCTGCATAGTGTGGGTACACGGATAGTGTGAATTGCTGTATGAATCAGCCACTAGTAATGCTTCCTCCAGTTTAAGATGGTCTGTGAGGATCTGAAACGTAAACTGTTCTGTGGCATCCTCAGGCAGAACATTCTCTAAAGCAATTCGTAATCTGGAAAACTCTCTGGGATCTGGAGATGTTAGTTTGGGTATGGTAGGAGTGGGCCCTCTATATGTTCTCTCGCGATTGTTTGGAGAACAGAATGAACTAGCTTGCTGCTCAGTGTGAGGACTATAGCGCTGGGCAGCTGGGGAGAGAAATGATGATTGTTGAGTTGGCTCGCCTTGCTGGCCTAGGGAGTGTGACCTGTCTCGGCCAGGATCGACTGCTGCCAGACGTACAGGCCTTTTCTCATCTGTAGCTGGTAGTCTTCTCCGTGGGGCAGGCACTGGTCTGTGCGACTCAGACTTCTCAGTCACATGTGCTTTGTGAGCTTGGTGGCTCGGTGTCAGTGGAGGAGATGGGGGTTCTGATGAGAGCCCAATGAGTGACACCAGCCTTTGGAAATCTTCCCGTAATGCTGCGTTTTCCCTTTTCATGTCCTGAACGGCAGAGATAAGGTCAGGCAGTTGACTGATCTGTTGCGTTAAGGCTGCCTGGTGATTTCTCACTCTCTAGCTCCGTTCCTGTACTGGGCTGAACAGGCTTTAAAGTGTAGCTCTGTAGATTCTCCGCCTCTTCCTGTCTCTCCTCCCATTGTTCATAGAGGGGCCACTCACCGGGATTGGAAGCTTGACTGATCGGGGAAGTGCACCGGCAGTTGTAATTGAAATCTTGCAAGAGCGGCTCTTCCTGCTCATAACTCAGATTATAATCTGCCAGGTGCGTAGGTATCGAATCTGCCTGCGGGGTCTGATCTCTGGACCTGTGGTCTCAGGGGGCAACATTTCCAATGTAACAATCCACTGAGATCCGGCTCAGAGGACCAATTATTGGAGAGTGCTCTCCCTAAAAAGGTTAAGATTAACCCTTGGTGTTTCGGAGTTGGTTGAACCGTTACAAGGCGTCTGGCCCGAGACCTGAACGAAAAAGTGATCCAATCCCGCGTACGCAACTTTGAATTTTAATGAAAGTCAACAGGGAATGTAGGAAGTTGTACTGGTGTGGTTTGGTGATACACGCACACCGATCAACATGAACAATAACTTCAGTCTTTTAATCCACCGTCGACTCAAATTCCCCCCTAAGAAGTCCGTTATTAACTCTCTTTTCTGCCATGAGAAACATCGCCCGTGCTGCCCTCGCGCAAGCAAGAGGAACAGACCCGGAACGGAACGGGGTGTTCGGACTGAACCAACTCATAATGGCCTTTTAACAGTCACAGTGAGTAATAGTGTGAGAAACAGTGTAACATCGAAGGTAGCAGTGAGTAACAGTGTGACAGTGAGGGTAACAGTGTGAGGACAGACACAATAAAGTGAGTGTAGAGTGAATTTAAGCTCTTCCAGCAGATGACCTGCAGTGAATCCTCAGCTCTCCTGATAAACACCTTCACTCTGATCTCTCATTTCTCTCAGAGTTCGACGGAGTTCGAATGAATTTGGTAAAGAAACGTGTCCCATGTTTAATCAGAGTGAATGAATAAGCCTTTCAGAGCAGCGAGAGCTCGGAGACGGGAAGAGACGGAGAACCAACTTTCCCAAAAAGCTCAGCATTTGGTCTTTCACAGACGCAGATTGTCCTTCACAGCTTGATGAGTTATGAAAAAACTCATAATAAACTGGAGCTGAGAGGGAGGGAGGGAGAGAGAGAGAGAGAGAGAGAGAGAGAGAGAGAGAGAGAGAGAGAGAGGAAGATTCATTGCTGAGCAAGAGTCATAAATTACACACCTGAGTGAGAGAGAGAAAGAGAGGGTGAGAGAGAGAATAAAAGAGAAGAGAGGAAGAAAGAGGAAGGGGAACAAAGGGGAGGGTGAGAGGAAGAGAGAAAGTGTGAGTGTGAGAAGAAGAAAGGAAGGTTGAGAGAGAAAAAGAGGGTGAGGGAGAGAGAGAGCAGAAAGGAGAGGATGGCCGAGAGGGAGAGAGTGGAGAATGAGAGACGAGTATGAGAGAGAAAAAGAGGGGAAGGGTGAGCGGAAGGGGAAGAAATGAAAGGATGTAAAGAAAGGGAGAATGAGGGCAAGAAAAAGAGAGGACACAGTGAGAGACGGGACTCGGCAGCATGCGGCTCTTTTCCTGCCCTGTCGTGGCTCCACAGCTGAATCAGATCAGCAGGTAATAATAAAATAATCCTCCTCTACAGTAAAATAAAGCTCTGCTGATCCTTCAACACAGTTTAACAGTAAATGGTCTTAAACGCTGGAGTTAATGTAGAACTGCTGATTCACCCTTTAACCCTGAAGATCAGCGCAGACGGCTGGTCACCATAGCAACACAGACAACAGCCTCGCCCAGCTAGTAGCTACGAAATGGCAAAGAAGATGATTTAAGATGGGCATCGATAATTTACCAGCCCGGAAAAGGATGGCCTGCCCACTCCAAGTGAGGGGAGAGGACCTGCCCAGGTGGAGGAGTTTAAGTATCTGGGGTCTTGTTGGTGAGTGATGGGAAGAGGGATGGTGAGATCGACCGCAGGTAATGCGGTCACTGTACCGGACTGTAGTGGTGAAGAGGGAGCTGAGCCATAAGGCAAAGCTCTCTGTTTTCTGGTCAGTCTACATCCCGACCCTCACCTGTGGTCATGGGCTTTGAGTAATGACCAAAAGAATGAGATCACGGATATAATGAGCCTATTCACGTCTGGGAGGAGCTCGGAGGAGAGCAACTACCCTTCCACATTGAGAGGAGCCAATTGTGGTGGTTCGGGCATCTGATCCGGATGCCCCTGGACGCCTCCCAGCGGGGGTGTACTGGCCTACTGGAACAAAACCCCTGGGTCGTCCTAGGACCCGCTGGAGGGATTATACTGCATCTCCAAGTTTCCCTGAGAGCGGCTTGGGGTCCCTGGGAATGAGCTGGAGGAAGTTGCGGGGGACAGAATCATCTGGGATTCTCTGCTCTCCCAACTGCTACTGCGACCTGATCTGGACTAAGCGGATAATGATAATGATGATCAATAACTCGGAGATAAATGGACTTGTTGGTGTTTATAATCACTCCAGTTGGTTTCCTGATATGTTTAAACTGCAAAGAGAAACTGAGACACTAAAGTCAAGAGGCTTCTCATTCGGCAGCTTCTTGTTTGAATTGTCCCATTCTACCTTAAATGGTGCAGCAGTTACACCTGGCAGAGGTGGAACTGGAAAATTTGAATAAGAAGCTGCCGAACAAGAAGCGACTTCAGCCTCGTGAAAAGTCGGACGTTAAGACATTTACTATCTACTTTTGAGGAAAAGTTTCCTGCGGGAGATGCGGGAAAGGCGGCCGTAGCAGAGCAGAGTGTCTTTAGTCCGTATCGGCGCAGACTGGCACACATTCACAGCCAAGACGGACAAATGGGCATTAAACGATGAGGCTCCCTGATCTAGGAGCTTATTGACGTTTTTGTACTGACCAGTCAGAACCGAGAACCCATTTCACTGCAGGTTCTCGATCCTCATCCCTGCCTCCTATTGCTGTTAGCTACATTAGCCTCGTAGCTCCTGTGCTAAAGATAAGGAGGCAAACTTCAGACACCATGAATGGCTGATCAACGACACACACACACACACACACACACAGAGTCTCACCCACACTTATGGCATTTGGCTGATGCTCTCGTCCAGAGCGACTTACAATTTGATCATTTTACACAGGGAGGTGAGGTGGTGTTAGGAGTCTTGCCCAAGGGTGTAGGGTGTTTACCCAGGTGGGGGATTGAACCCCAGTCTACAGCGTAGAAGGCAGAGGTGTTACCCACTACACTAACCAACCACCACCCACTACACTATCCAACCACCACCCACTACACTAACCAACCACTATACTCACTCACGCACGCACACACTCAAACACACACACACACACACTCAAATACACGCACACTCAAACACACACACACACTCAAACACTCACATGCTGAAACACATCATTATTCACCTGCAGAGTCCCTTCGACAACTCATCATAATATTATGGTCTGCCCACAGTGTGAGCTGCTCCAACATCTCTCTCTCCATTTTTTTTTCTTATTTCCTTTTCTTTCCTCTCTCTTTTCTCTTTCTTTCCCACTTTTCGTCTCTTTCTTGTTTTTCTTCTTTATCTCTCTCATTATTTCTCTCTATCACAGTGGTGGGCGGTCTGTCTAACAGCTGTGACACACATTTGATTGCATGTACACGTGTGTGTGACCTTCTTTGTGCAGATGCACACTCTCACACACACACACACACACACACACACACACACACACTCTGTCAGTCTCTGTGTGTTTTTGTGCTGAATTCTCTGAGCAGCCTTATTGAAAAGAGTTCAACAAAGACAGTACGTCCTTGTTCTCCACCCGTCATCCGACAGAGGGAGTAATTAAAGACTCCTGACGCTGTGGGTTTATTTTTTCATCTGAAACTTTTCTTCTTCCACTCGTCTGTCCTGCCGGTCTGTGACGGAGCTCAGAGGAGCTCTCAAAACTCTCCAACACTGCAGATTACTGCTGAACACGAGGCCACACGGGACGAACAGGCGGTGGTTAACAAACAGCCTGTAACGTCAAACCTGTCGTTACTTTTACATTAAACCTTTACGTTTCAGTGACATTAATCAGGGGCAGTTTAACCAGCTCTACAGATAAATACAGAAAAATGACTATTGCAGCAATAATATGTAGAACTTCTACGTTTAACTTGGAATTCCAGCCCTGTTCCTTTGTTACAGGATGACATCATCTCATAACACAGTCCTTACTGCCCGCCTACCAGCGAGCTCGGCCCCCTCATACAGAGAGCTACGGAGTAAAAGCTGACCGCTCTGAAACGTCCTGCTCCAGTCCGGTTCATGAAGGTGGATCAGCTCCACCAGCTTGTTCTACCGGACTTTCAGGATCGACTCTGGTTCAAACTGATACAGCACAACCGACACCGTTATAAGAACAGACATAGAGGTATGGGGGTGGAGCTTGTAGCAGGAACCTGCTCGGGCATTTGACCATTTAGAACAGAGTGGGCAAGCTGACCAATCAGAGCACACTGGGCTAATTGGGAGGCGGGGCTTAAAGACACAGGAGCTCTAACAGAGCGTCTCAGACAGAGGATGAATAGAAATGAACAGTATGAGAAAAATATTGTTGTTTTTTTTAGGAAATTGAAGTGTGTAAGTGTATTCTATACCCCAAAAAATTATGAATAGCAAAAATCAAGCATATAGGCCCCGTTTAAAAAAACAAAACCATATTTCCGGAGACACATTCTGGGTCTAAACCATTCAATATGGACTTTAAAATCTATTCCATAACTAATCAGAACGCAGTGTAAGGATTTTAGAACTGGTTAAACCCCTGCAGGGCAGCATTTTGAATGAGCTGCATCTATTTAAGTGTTTTTGGGGTTCCAGTTAAGAAACCAAACGCTTGATTCTGGTGATATTTTTAAGATTAAGAGGCTGTTTTGGTGACTCCTTTGCCAGTGAAGGTGAGATTTGAGTCGGCTGGATTTCGGCCTTGGAATGATCTCAGTTTCGGAGGTGGTTAGATATCCAAGTGCATATGCAGCCCCTCCTAAACCCCCCAACACAAACCACATCCACGCCAACTCTCGCTCACTCTCCTGTGACAGGTAGTGGTAGTCAGCAGGCAGCTGTCATACAGCCCAAGGGCAAACACACACTCTAAACACACACTCCATCTCCCTAAGGACCACCGCAAAACCCACACACACCCCTGCACCTCCGGCCTTTCAGAGACCCCCCCCCCTCCACTTTTCTCCTTCATTCTGACTGTACATGTGCAATAAAAGGCCATCTGACTCTCCTTTAACCCTTTCAGATCCACAGTAAGGCATTAGGATGTTATACATGCAGTACAAAAGTGCTTTAAACACCCGAAAGGTCTGATTACTCAGAAGAGGATGTACAGTAAGAGGATCTACAGGGATATAATGCCGTGTTTCATATGCTGGAGTCACAATATCCGTTGTTCCGTGCCACATAGCAGTACATGACTGACGGCGATATAGCGGCTCCTTAAAATGATATGGTTCTATCTGCGTTCTGAGCAATGTTTTCGGAGAATTATTACATTTACAGAACCTAAGTGTGCCCAAACCTTTGAAGGGCAGAGTGTGAACTTTGATAACAGACTTTCCCATTTGTGAAAAGAGAGAATGAAATCGCACTCTGACTAAATAGGAGAGCACTTGGGGCAGCTACCCAGCAGAGAGCCACACAGCTGCTTACAGGTTCCTTCTTCTACCCAATGAGAAACTGTAGAACGGACTCGGTTCATATCACAATACCTACATTTAGAGTCGGTTATTCATTCAGTCTAATGAGAAACTGTAGAACAGACTCGGTTTATATCACAATACCTACATTTAGAGTCGGTTATTCATTCCGTCTAATGAGAAACTGTAGAACGGACTCGGTTTATATCACAATACCTACATTTAGAGTCGGTTATTCATTCAGTCTAACGAGAAACTGTAGAACGGACTCGGTTTATATCACAATACCTACATTTAGAGTCGGTTATTCATTCAGCCTAACGAGAAACTGTAGAACGGACTCGGTTTATATCACAATACCTACATTTAGAGTCGGTTATTCATTCAGCCTAATGAGAAACTGTAGAACGGACTCGGTTTATATCACAATACCTACATTTAGAGTCGGTTATTCATTCAGCCTAATGAGAAACTGTAGAACGGACTCGGTTTATATCACAATACCTACATTTAGAGTCGGTTATTCATTCAGTCTAATGAGAAACTGTAGAACGGACTCGGTTTATATCACAATACCTACATTTAGAGTCGGTTATTCATTCAGTCTAATGAGAAACTGTAGAACGGACTCGGTTTATATCACAATACCTACATTTAGAGTCGGTTATTCATTCAGCCTAACGAGAAACTGTAGAATGGACTCGGTTTATATCACAATACCTACATTTAGAGTCGGTTATTCATTCAGCCTAACGAGAAACTGTAGAACGGACTCGGTTTATATCACAATACCTACATTTAGAGTCGGTTATTCATTCAGCCAAACGAGAAACTGTAGAACGGACTCGGTTTATATCACAATACCTACATTTAGAGTCGGTTATTCATTCAGCCTAACGAGAAACTGTAGAACGGACTCGGTTTATATCACAATACCTACATTTAGAGTCGGTTATTCATTCAGCCTAACGAGAAACTGTAGAACGGACTCGGTTTATATCACGATACCTACATTTAGAGTCGGTTATTCATTCAGCCTAACGAGAAACTGTAGAACGGACTCGGTTTATATCACGATACCTACATTTAGAGTCGGTTATTCATTCAGCCTAACGAGAAACTGTAGAACGGACTCTGTTTATATCACGATACCTACATTTAGAGTCGGTTATTCATTCAGCCTAACGAGAAACTGTAGAACGGACTCGGTTTATATCACGATACCTACATTTAGAGTCGGTTATTCATTCAGCCTAATGAGAAACTGTAGAACGGACTCTGTTTATATCACAATACCTACATTTAGAGTCGGTTATTCATTCAGCCTAATGAGAAACTCTAGAACGGACTCGGTTTATATCACAATACCTACATTTAGAGCCGGTTATTCATTCAGCCTAACGAGAA
>NC_051235.1:32641695-32714195 GCF_015220715.1 Pygocentrus nattereri
AAAAGATTCTCTGTAGAACCATGAACACTCAAAGAACCCTTTGCATGATTAAAGAGTTTTTTGCAGCATGAAAGAGTTCTTCACATTGATGGTGAGGGTTCTACATAGCACTAAAATAGGTACTTCTGTGGTTACAGTCATGACATTGTAACAACAGCAGAACCCTTTTGGTGCTATACAGAACCCTTTTCAAATAGGTTCTATATAGAACCATCTCCATCTACCCTTTCATGCTGCAAAGAACCTTTAATCATGCATGCAATCATCCTTCCGGGTGCTGTGTAGACCCATTTTATTTACCAAAGCAACCTTGGAAGAACCATCTTTTGTAAGAGTGTAGAAGAACCCTTTTTTGGTGCTGTATAGAAGCCTTTTCAAAAGGGTCCTATGCAGAACCTTCTACAACACCTTCCCCATTCATCTGAACCGTTCTTGCACCATACAAAGCCCTTTAGTCAGGCAAAGGTTTCTTTGATTGCTCATAATTCCATATAGAGCCATTTTCTTTACTGAAGAACCTTTGAAGAAGATCTTTTTGAAGAGTGTACCAGCGGAAATCGAGATTAATCAGCCCAGGCTATGCTTCTCCAGTCTTCAGCTGTCCATCTGAGGTGGGCCTGTGCCCACTGCAGCCCCAGCTCTTTGTTCTTGGCCGACAGAAGTGGAACCCAACATGGTCTTCTGCTGTTGTAGCCCATCCACCTCAAGGTTCAACATGTTGTGTTGAGTTACCTTTGCCTTGGCTGGAACCAGTCTAGCCATTCTCCAATGACCTCTCTCATCAAGAAGGCGTCATCGTCTACAGAACTGCCGGTCACCAACAATCACACCACGGTCACAATCACAGAGATCCCATTCTTCCCATTCTGATGGTTGATGTGAACTTTACCTGAAGATGCTGATTATGCACTGCACTGCTGCCACACGATTGGTTGAATAGATAATTGTTTGAATCTCCAGGTGCTCCTAATAAAGTGCTCTGTGAGCGTATGTGTATGTATGTGCATACATAGATGGATAGATTCATGGATACAGACAGACAGGCATAGACTTTATAGCTCTCCGAGAGGAAATCTGAGACCGAAAGTGAGAGATGGAGATGCACACATGCAGGGAGAGACAGATAGATGTGTACATCCATACGGTCGATGCATCAGGCACACGTACGTAGACTTCACTGATCACCAAGAGGAAATAAGAGCGAGAGGAAGAAAGACCTACATACATTTCGAAGCACCACAGTCATTGCAGGTAATCAGCCGAGAGGTTGCTGGCTCATGTGGCGGGTGGGGTGGGTGGGGGGTGGCTGGGGGGATTAGAGTTTGCAGTATGTGGCTTAGACAGTTATTGGCTGCCTGTGGAAGTGGGCTGGTGGGCAACAAATAAGCTCCAGAGAAAAACGTGTTGGTGATTATCAGATGCACACACATAATGAAGGGACCTGAGCGGCACTCAGTTGTTTTCACTTTCCAACTCGTGTCCTAGCAGCTCTCACAACTGTCTCTTTTACCTAGAACCCTGTCATGTTGTATGCAACATCAAAGGACTTTGTAGAACACAGCCTCTGACTGGTCAACAAGTCACAAACACAGCCTCTGACTGGTCAACAAGTCACAAACACAGCCTCTGAATGGTCAACAAGTCACAAACGCAGCCTCTGAATGGTCAACAAGTCACAAACGCAGCCTCTGAATGGTCAACAAGTCACTAACGCAGCCTCTGAATGGTCAACAAGTCACTAACACAGCCTCTGAATGGTCAACAAGTCACAAACACAGCCTCTGAATGGTCAACAAGTCACTAACACAGCCTCTGAATGGTCAACAAGTCACAAACGCAGCCTCTGAATGGTCAACAAGTCACAAACGCAGCCTGTGATTTGGCGACGAATCATGAACACAGCCTCTGATTGGTCAATAAGTCAGGAAAACAACCTCTGATTGGTCAACAAGTCAGGAAAACAGCTTCTAATAGGTCGACAAGTCAGAAATACAACCTATGATTGGTTAGTGAGTCAGGAACCCAGCCTCTGTTTTGTCAACTAGACAATAACACAGCCTCTGACTGGTCGACAAGACTGGAAAACAGCCTGTGATTGGGCAAGGAGTCATGAACACAACCTCTGATTGGTCAATAAGTCAGGAAAACAGCCTCTAATAGGTTGACAAGTCAGAAATACAATCTATGATTGGTTAGTGAGTCAGGAACACAGCCTCTGATTGGACAGTGAGTTAGTAACACAGCCTCTGATTGGACAGTGAGTTAGTAACACAGCCTCTGATTAGTCAATGAGTCAGGAATGCAGCCTTTGACTGGTTGACAAGTCAGGAACACAACCTCTGATTGGTTGAGTCAGGGGAACAGCCGTCTTCTGAGGATCCGAGTGAATTTTCTACTATTGTCATCTTATCTTTATCAGTATGATGTTGATTTTGAGATCATTTGAGGCCGAAACATCTAGCCAGACCTTCTTTTTGAGCGTGTGAGTGACGTTAACACATCCGCCAAACTAAACGGGCTGTAAGAAGCTTTACAGACCGGCTGGAACAAAACAACATTAATACTGATCTGGAGAAACTGACCAAACTGAGCTGAACCTGATATTGGCTCAGTTTTACGGCTCAGTCTGATTTGGTCCGACTCTGAAGATCAGACACGTCTGGCGAATGGTGTTGGGTTCATTTCTGGCTGATTCCAGGTTGTTCAGCTGTTCTTCTGTCACAGCTGCCGACTGAAAAGCTGCTCAGTGGTGACGACAGTTTGGGAATTTAGTGTAAGGAGCTGGAGAACGAACTGCCGGCTGAGCGGCTAGTGGGCGGAGCTCGTCACTCTGACGTAGCAACGAGCTGCTCGTTAAGGAGCTATAATTAGGTGGAAGGAGCTGAACATTAAAACATATTAAAGCCGCGTTCACGGCCAGTTTATTCATTTCTTACTGTATTTATTTAACTGCTGTATTAAAGCAGTAGAGCACTCGAGAAGGGAGTTATCACCAATAACATCACGGCTGGGATGATCTACGGAGACCAGATCACAGCCGGGATGGTATTCCACAATAACACACCCCCTCAGGTTCTACTGCTTAAGTAACATCCTGTCTTGCTTTGTCAACACAAAGGCCATCTTCACATTGATGGAGCTGTAGATGGTTCTATATAGAACCTTTTTTAAAGGGTTCTGTATAGCACCAAAAAACTTTTTTTTCCTATTCTCACAATGTCAATATTGTAACAATAGAAGAACATTTTGGGTGCTAAATACAACCATTTTCATTATCAAAGAGCCCTTGGAGAACCTTTTTTTAAGAGTGTAGAAGAACCCTTTTTGGTGCTATACAGAACCATTTTCTTTACTAAAGAACCATTGAAGAACCATCTATTTTAAGAGCATAGAAGAACCCTGTTTGGTGCCATACAGAACCATTTTCTTTACTTAAGAACCACTGAAGAACCATCTATTTTAAGAGCGTAGAGAACGGAGAGCAGTGGTTTAGCAGTGCTCGCAGTGCTGGGGTCGACTGAGCTGGACTACCTCATCTTTCTTTCAGTCAATAAAAACCGTAGCCCAGGCCAATAAACTGCCGCTCTGCCAAAACTGGGCCGGGTCTGTTTCAGGACATGTGGCACACTTCTGGCCCACATTCAGTTCACCGGTGCCGGCAGTGGACCCCCAGTGCCATGTGTTTGCCAGAAGTAGCCACATAGCCTGCTGTCTAACACTCTGGCCACACAGCCGGATGTGATTCACGGTTAAAGCACTAATAATGAAGCTCGTGCAGACGTTTAACACGTGGATGAATAGACACCCACCAGCCGTAACGTTCTGACCACCTCCTCGTTTCTCCGCTCGCTGTCCATCTAATCAGCTCCACTTAGTCCATCTGTTTCTCTGATACTCTGTTACCCTGTTCTTCAGTGGTCAGGACCCCCATGGACCCTCACAGAGCAGGTACTGTTTGGGTGGTGGGTCATTCTCAGCACTGTATTAGTGTGTTGTGCTGGTCTGAGTGGATCAGACACAGCAGTGCTGCTGGAGTTTTTAAACACTGTGTCCACTCACTGTCCACTCTATTAGACACTCCTACCTTGTCGGTCCACCTTGTAGGTGTAAAGTCAGAGACGACAGCTCATCTGCTGCTGCACGGTTTGTGTTGGTCATCCTCTAGTCCTTCATCAGTGGTCACAGGACGCTGCCCACAGGACGCTGCTGGCTGGATGTTTTTGGTTGGTGGACTATTCTCAGTCCAGCAGAGACACTGAGGTGTTTAAAACTCCAGCAGCACTGCTGTGTCTGATCCACTCAGACCAGCACAACACACACTAACACACCACCACCACATCAGTGTTACTGCAGTGCTGAGAATGACCCACCACCCAAATAGTACCTGCTCTGTGAGGGTCCATGGGGGTCCTGACCACTGAAGAACAGGGTAACAGAGTATCAGAGGAACAGATGGACTACAGTCTGTAACTGTAGAACTACAGAGTGCAGCTATACAGTAAGTGGAGCTGATAAAGTGGACAGTGAGCGGAGAAACAAGGAGGTGGTCAGAATGTTACGCCTGACCGGTGTGTAGGTACATATATAGGTACATACGTAGACCTAAGCGATCTCTGAGGCTAAGTGTGAGCGAGAGGCTCAGAGAGTGTTGTTAGGTTTTCTATGCCTGTTCTCGTCTCCAGCTGCTTCACTGCTGGAGCTCCTACACACCACCGCACACGCTGAAATGTCACTCCTCACACACAGCTGCGTGACGCATCTCTGTTCACTCGCACGCACACCGACTCAAAGGGGTGTGCTGCTTCATCTGTGCACACACTGGTCACAGGCATGTCCAATCAAATGGAGGAGGCATATCTAATAAGCATGGTTTAAATCACAGTAATGTGACTAATACCGTAAACACAGCTTAAAATGCTGATCAGACGTCTGAGCTGTCTGGGTGTGGCCTAATATTCTAATGAGCATGCTTGATTGAGTTTCTCCGTTCTGGGCGACTTTTTCCTTTCACTCCACTACATTTCAGAGTCTAATATCCGACTTTTTCCTCCTACATTTTGAGAAATCTGTCGTTCCTTTTGGTTTCTGTGTGTATAAAAACGTAACATGTCAAAGCGAAAGAAGCGCAAAGCCAGAGCACCAATCAGGGCCCAGCGGTCACTTTGTTTAGAGCTGGTTTTGACCTGTTGGTCATACCGACCCAGTGCAGCACGCGGTTCAACGTCAGCGCAGCAGCGTAAAACTTTGGGAGAGTCTGTTCAACATAAATGATGAACTAACCTAACTTTGTGTAAATAGAGCTCAATATAGAAATATGTCCACATATGCAGTCGAGACTGACGCGGCTTTTTTCTGAATTTCTACAAACACCATTTCATTTTATAGTAAATGAGCTTGGGCTGGTTTATGTTTATGAACAGACGCCTACAGATCAACATAGTAAAGGAGCTCATCTGTGATCCTGAGTTTAAAGCCAGTTTTTATTCAACTTAAACTTGGAACTAAGTTGTAAATAAATCTGAAACTGAAACTTTGCTTGTGTGTAAAAAGTGATTTCAGAGCCACTCGGTTCTCCCTGATGGAAACTGTTTACCTTCAGTGTTTTGTGCTTCTGATCATTTTAATAGACGTCAGCGTCACTAATTAATGACCTTCTATTAAAAGACTGGTTTACCAAGAGAGACGCTGGAGGACTTTCACCTGAAATGAGTTCATGAAGCCAGTCTGGTTATAAAAATGATAACAGGACATCAGAGCCAGAATTACTCTTTTAGTACTTTTACTTTATACTTAAGTACATTTGAAGGGAAATACTTTAGTACTTTTACTCAGGTGGAGGTCTAAAGGGAGGAACTTCTACTTTTACTGGAGGAATATTTTACCTTGGGGGTCTCGACTTTAACTCAGGTACAGGGTTTATGTTCTTCGTCCAGCATCGGAAAACGAACATATCTTGGCTGAACGAGTACATTTAAGGGGAGAAAGTTTAGAAGTTTATAAATGAGAGATCCTACACTTCACACTAATCCAAAACTCCTACAAATTCTTGAGACACCTTATTAGATAAGCTGTAAATGGTTGCTTCCAGTGTCAGGACATATGTATTTTAAGAGCAAACTTTAGACAAAGTTTCATGCTGTTTTCGTCTTGTTGTTAATTCCTTTTTAAATTTTCACACTGTGTACATTGTTATTGGGTGTCAACACTTTGCTGCACTGTCTGTGACTTTCAGCCTTAACATGAGCCCACAGCACTTCTGCGAAATGTACAAGACTTCCTTTAGCACTGAAACCTTATTTAGGCTCCTGCTGGAACTAAATATATAACTCAACTTCACGAAAATGAAGTATAATCCAACTAACATCGCGTCTACGGTGGTGCTATACACATCTACTTCTGTTTGCAATAATCCAAACAATAGTTTTTATGTTGCACCTTCATGCCGAAGCAAATTCCTAGTCTGTGAATCCTGTTCATTGACAATGGCAATAAAACTTATTCTGATTCTGATATACAGGTAACATTTCTTAAGCAGAAGTTCAGGGCATTTAACAATGCTGTTGACAAAAGCCGTAGAAGGCCTAGCATTGTTCACCGGTGCTTAACAATACATACTGGCTATATTTAATAATGCATAGCCGCTGTAGAAGGCCTAGCAGTGTTCACCGGTGCTTCACAATACATACTGGCTATATTTAATAATGCATAGCCGCTGTAGAAGGCCTAGCAGTGTTCACCGGTGCTTCACAATACATACTGGCTATATTTAATAATGCATAGCGGCTGTAGAAGGCCTAGCATTGTTCACCGGTGCTTCACAATACATACTGGCTATATTTAATAATGCATAGCGGCTGTAGAAGGCCTAGCATTGTTCACCGGTGCTTCACAATACATACTGGCTATATTTAATAATGCATAGCGGCTGTAGAAGGCCTAGCAGTGTTCACCGGTACTTAACAATACATACTGGATATATTTAATAATGCATAGCGGCTGTAGAAGGCCTAGCAGTGTTCACCGGTACTTAACAATACATACTGGCTATATTTAATAATGCATAGCCGCTGTAGAAGGCCTAGCAGTGTTCACCGGTGCTTCACAATACATACTGGCTATATTTAATAATGCATAGCGGCTGTAGAAGGCCTAGCATTGTTCACCGGTGCTTAACAATACATACTGGCTATATTTAATAATGCATAGCGGCTGTAGAAGGCCTAGCATTGTTCACCGGTGCTTCACAATACATACTGGCTATATTTAATAATGCATAGCGGCTGTAGAAGGCCTAGCAGTGTTCACCGGTACTTAACAATACATACTGGATATATTTAATAATGCATAGCCGCTGTAGAAGCCCTAGCAGTGTTCACCGGTGCTTAACAATACATACTGGCTATATTTAATAATGCATAGCCGCTGTAGAAGGCCTAGCAGTGTTCACCGGTGCTTAACAATACATACTGGATATATTTAATAATGCATAGCGGCTGTAGAAGGCCTAGCAGTGTTCACCGGTACTTAACAATACATACTGGCTATATTTAATAATGCATAGCGGCTGTAGAAGGCCTAGCAGTGTTCACCGGTACTTAACAATACATACTGGCTATATTTAATAATGCATAGCGGCTGTAGAAGGCCTAGCATTGTTCACCGGTGCTTAACAATACATACTGAATATATTTAATAATGCATAGCCGCTGTAGAAGGCCTAGCAGTGTTCACCGGTACTTAACAATACATACTGGATATATTTAATAATGCATAGCCGCTGTAGAAGGCCTAGCAGTGTTCACCGGTGCTTAACAATACATACTGGCTATATTTAATAATGCATAGCGGCTGTAGAAGGCCTAGCAGTGTTCACCGGTGCTTAACAATACATACTGGATATATTTAATAATGCATAGCGGCTGTAGAAGCCCTAGCAGTGTTCACCGGTACTTAACAATACATACTGGCTATATTTAATAATGCATAGCCGCTGTAGAAGCCCTAGCAGTGTTCACCGGTGCTTAACAATACATACTGGCTATATTTAATAATGCATAGCCGCTGTAGAAAGCCTAGCAGTGTTCACCGGTGATTAACAATACATACTGGATATATTTAATAATGCATAGCGGCTGTAGAAGGCCTAGCAGTGTTCACCGGTACTTAACAATACATACTGGCTATATTTAATAATGCATAGCGGCTGTAGAAGGCCTAGCAGTGTTCACCGGTACTTAACAATACATACTGGCTATATTTAATAATGCATAGCGGCTGTAGAAGGCCTAGCATTGTTCACCGGTGCTTAACAATACATACTGAATATATTTAATAATGCATAGCCGCTGTAGAAGGCCTAGCAGTGTTCACCGGTACTTAACAATACATACTGGATATATTTAATAATGCATAGCCGCTGTAGAAGGCCTAGCAGTGTTCACCGGTACTTAACAATACATACTGGCTATATTTAATAATGCATAGCGGCTGTAGAAAGCCTAGCAGTGTTCACCGGTGCTTAACAATACATACTGGCTATATTTAATAATGCATAGCGGCTGTAGAAAGCCTAGCAGTGTTCACCGGTACTTAACAATACATACTGGCTATATTTAATAATGCATAGCGGCTGTAGAAGGCCTAGCAGTGTTCACCGGTACTTAACAATACATACTGGCTATATTTAATAATGCATAGCGGCTGTAGAAGGCCTAGCAGTGTTCACCGGTGCTTAACAATACATACTGGATATATTTAATAATGCATAGCGGCTGTAGAAGGCCTAGCAGTGTTCACTGGTACTTAACAATACATACTGGCTATATTTAATAATGCATAGCGGCTGTAGAAGGCCTAGCAGTGTTCACCAGTACTTAACAATACATACTGGATATATTTAATAATGCATAGCGGCTGTAGAAGGCCTAGCAGTGTTCACCGGTACTTAACAATACATACTGGCTATATTTAATAATGCATAGCCGCTGTAGAAGGCCTAGCAGTGTTCACCGGTACTTAACAATACATACTGGATATATTTAATAATGCATAGCGGCTGTAGAAGGCCTAGCAGTGTTCACCGGTGCTTAACAATACATACTGGCTATATTTAATAATGCATAGCCGCTGTAGAAGCCCTAACAGTGTTCACCGGTGCGTAACAATACATACTGGCTATATTTAATAATGCATAGCGGCTGTAGAAGGCCTAGCAGTGTTCACCGGTACTTAACAATACATACTGGATATATTTAATAATGCATAGCGGCTGTAGAAGGCCTAGCAGTGTTCACCGGTGCTTAACAATACATACTGGCTATATGTAATAATGCATAGCCGCTGTAGAAGGCCTAGCAGTGTTCACCGGTATTTAACAATACATACTGGCTATATGTAATAATGCATATCCGCTGTAGAAGCCCTAGCAGTGTTCACCGGTGCTTAACAATACATACTGGATATATTTAATAATGCATATCCGCTGTAGAAGGCCTAGCAGTGTTCACCGGTACTTAACAATACATACTGGATATATTTAATAATGCATAGCGGCTGTAGAAGCCCTAGCAGTGTTCACCGGTGCTTAACAATACATACTGGATATATTTAATAATGCATAGCCGCTGTAGAAGGCCTAGCAGTGTTCACCGGTGCTTAACAATACATACTGGATATATTTAATAATGCATAGCGGCTGTAGAAGGCCTAGCAGTGTTCACCGGTATTTAACAATACATACTGGCTATATTTAATAATGCATAGCGGCTGTAGAAGCCCTAGCAGTGTTCACCGGTGCTTAACAATACATACTGGATATATTTAATAATGCATATCCGCTGTAGAAGGCCTAGCAGTGTTCACCGGTACTTAACAATACATACTGGATATATTTAATAATGCATAGCGGCTGTAGAAGCCCTAGCAGTGTTCACCGGTGCTTAACAATACATACTGGATATATTTAATAATGCATAGCCGCTGTAGAAGGCCTAGCAGTGTTCACCGGTGCTTAACAATACATACTGGATATATTTAATAATGCATAGCGGCTGTAGAAGGCCTAGCAGTGTTCACCGGTATTTAACAATACATACTGGCTATATTTAATAATGCATAGCCGCTGTAGAAGGCCTAGCAGTGTTCACCGGTACTTAACAATACATACTGGCTATATTTAATAATGCATAGCGGCTGTAGAAGGCCTAGCAGTGTTCACCGGTGCTTAACAATACATACTGGATATATTTAATAATAAATAGCGGCTGTAGAAGGCCTAGCAGTGTTCACCGGTATTTAACAATACATACTGGATATATTTAATAATGCATAGCGGCTGTAGAAGCCCTAGCAGTGTTCACCGGTACTTAACAATACATACTGGATATATTTAATAATGCATAGCGGCTGTAGAAGGCCTAGCAGTGTTCACCGGTATTTAACAATACATACTGGATATATTTAATAATGCATAGCCGCTGTAGAAGGCCTAGCATTGTTCACCGGTGCTTAACAATACATACTGGCTATATTTAATAATGCATAGCCGTTGTAGAAGCCCTAACAGTATTCACCGGTGCGTAACAATACATACTGGCTATATTTAATAATGCATAGCGGCTGTAGAAGGCCTAGCAGTGTTCACCGGTACTTAACAATACATACTGGATATATTTAATAATGCATAGCGGCTGTAGAAGGCCTAGCAGTGTTCACCGGTGCTTAACAATACATACTGGCTATATGTAATAATGCATAGCCGCTGTAGAAGGCCTAGCAGTGTTCACCGGTGCTTAACAATACATACTGGATATATTTAATAATGCATATCCGCTGTAGAAGGCCTAGCAGTGTTCACCGGTACTTAACAATACATACTGGATATATTTAATAATGCATAGCGGCTGTAGAAGCCCTAGCAGTGTTCACCGGTGCTTAACAATACATACTGGATATATTTAATAATGCATAGCCGCTGTAGAAGGCCTAGCAGTGTTCACCGGTATTTAACAATACATACTGGCTATATTTAATAATGCATAGCGGCTGTAGAAGCCCTAGCAGTGTTCACCGGTGCTTAACAATACATACTGGATATATTTAATAATGCATATCCGCTGTAGAAGGCCTAGCAGTGTTCACCGGTACTTAACAATACATACTGGATATATTTAATAATGCATAGCGGCTGTAGAAGCCCTAGCAGTGTTCACCGGTGCTTAACAATACATACTGGATATATTTAATAATGCATAGCCGCTGTAGAAGGCCTAGCAGTGTTCACCGGTGCTTAACAATACATACTGGATATATTTAATAATGCATAGCGGCTGTAGAAGGCCTAGCAGTGTTCACCGGTATTTAACAATACATACTGGCTATATTTAATAATGCATAGCCGCTGTAGAAGGCCTAGCAGTGTTCACCGGTACTTAACAATACATACTGGCTATATTTAATAATGCATAGCGGCTGTAGAAGGCCTAGCAGTGTTCACCGGTGCTTAACAATACATACTGGATATATTTAATAATGCATAGCGGCTGTAGAAGGCCTAGCAGTGTTCACCGGTATTTAACAATACATACTGGCTATATTTAATAATGCATAGCGGCTGTAGAAGCCCTAGCAGTGTTCACCGGTACTTAACAATACATACTGGATATATTTAATAATGCATAGCGGCTGTAGAAGGCCTAGCAGTGTTCACCGGTATTTAACAATACATACTGGATATATTTAATAATGCATAGCGGCTGTAGAAGCCCTAGCAGTGTTCACCGGTACTTAACAATACATACTGGATATATTTAATAATGCATAGCGGCTGTAGAAGCCCTAGCAGTGTTCACCGGTACTTAACAATACATACTGGATATATTTAATAATGCATAGCCGCTGTAGAAGGCCTAGCAGTGTTAACCGGTACTTAACAATACATACTGGCTATATTTAATAATGCATAGCGGCTGTAGAAGGCCTAGCAGTGTTCACCGGTACTTAACAATACATACTGGATATTTTTAATAATGCATAGCCGCTGTAGAAGGCCTAGCAGTGTTCACCGGTACTTAACAATACATACTGGCTATATTTAATAATGCATAGCGGCTGTAGAAGGCCTAGCAGTGTTCACCGGTACTTAACAATACATACTGGATATATTAATAATGCATAGCCGCTGTAGAAGGCCTAGCAGTGTTCACCGGTGCTTAACAATACATACTGGATATATTTAATAATGCATAGCCGCTGTAGAAGCCCTAGCAGTGTTCACCGGTACTTAACAATACATACTGGATATTTTTAATAATGCATAGCCGCTGTAGAAGGCCTAGCAGTGTTCACCGGTACTTAACAATACATACTGGATATTTTTAATAATGCATATCCGCTGTAGAAGGCCTAGCAGTGTTCACCGGTACTTAACAATACATACTGGATATATTTAATAATGCATAGCGGCTGTAGAAGCCCTAGCAGTGTTCACCGGTGCTTAACAATACATACTGGATATATTTAATAATGCATAGCCGCTGTAGAAGGCCTAGCAGTGTTCACCGGTGCTTAACAATACATACTGGATATATTTAATAATGCATAGCGGCTGTAGAAGGCCTAGCAGTGTTCACCGGTATTTAACAATACATACTGGCTATATTTAATAATGCATAGCCGCTGTAGAAGGCCTAGCAGTGTTCACCGGTATTTAACAATACATACTGGCTATATTTAATAATGCATAGCGGCTGTAGAAGGCCTAGCAGTGTTCACCGGTGCTTAACAATACATACTGGATATATTTAATAATGCATAGCGGCTGTAGAAGGCCTAGCAGTGTTCACCGGTATTTAACAATACATACTGGCTATATTTAATAATGCATAGCGGCTGTAGAAGCCCTAGCAGTGTTCACCGGTACTTAACAATACATACTGGATATATTTAATAATGCATAGCGGCTGTAGAAGGCCTAGCAGTGTTCACCGGTATTTAACAATACATACTGGATATATTTAATAATGCATAGCGGCTGTAGAAGCCCTAGCAGTGTTCACCGGTACTTAACAATACATACTGGATATATTTAATAATGCATAGCGGCTGTAGAAGCCCTAGCAGTGTTCACCGGTACTTAACAATACATACTGGATATATTTAATAATGCATAGCCGCTGTAGAAGGCCTAGCAGTGTTAACCGGTACTTAACAATACATACTGGCTATATTTAATAATGCATAGCGGCTGTAGAAGGCCTAGCAGTGTTCACCGGTACTTAACAATACATACTGGATATTTTTAATAATGCATAGCTGCTGTAGAAGGCCTAGCAGTGTTCACCGGTACTTAACAATACATACTGGCTATATTTAATAATGCATAGCGGCTGTAGAAGGCCTAGCAGTGTTCACCGGTACTTAACAATACATACTGGATATATTTAATAATGCATAGCCGCTGTAGAAGGCCTAGCAGTGTTCACCGGTACTTAACAATACATACTGGCTATATTTAATAATGCATAGCCGCTGTAGAAGGCCTAGCAGTGTTCACCGGTGCTTAACAATACATACTGGATATATTTAATAATGCATAGCCGCTGTAGAAGCCCTAGCAGTGTTCACCGGTACTTAACAATACATACTGGATATTTTTAATAATGCATAGCCGCTGTAGAAGGCCTAGCAGTGTTCACCGGTACTTAACAATACATACTGGATATTTTTAATAATGCATAGCCGCTGTAGAAGGCCTAGCAGTGTTCACCGGTGCTTAACAATACATACTGGATATATTTAATAATGCATAGCGCCTGTAGAAGGCCTAGC
Organism: Pygocentrus nattereri; assembly: GCF_015220715.1. Taxonomy (NCBI): domain Eukaryota; kingdom Metazoa; phylum Chordata; class Actinopteri; order Characiformes; family Serrasalmidae; genus Pygocentrus; species Pygocentrus nattereri. The sequence goes on from NC_051235.1 coordinate 32,655,523, forward strand.
AGTGTTCACCGGTGCTTAACAATACATACTGGCTATATTTAATAATGCATAGCCGCTGTAGAAGGCCTAGCAGTGTTCACCGGTGCTTAACAATACATACTGGATATATTTAATAATGCATAGCGGCTGTAGAAGGCCTAGCAGTGTTCACCGGTACTTAACAATACATACTGGATATATTTAATAATGCATATCCGCTGTAGAAGGCCTAGCAGTGTTCACCGGTACTTAACAATACATACTGGCTATATTTAATAATGCATAGCGGCTGTAGAAGGCCTAGCAGTGTTCACCGGTACTTAACAATACATACTGGATATATTTAATAATGCATAGCCGCTGTAGAAGCCCTAGCAGTGTTCACCGGTACTTAACAATACATACTGGCTATATTTAATAATGCATAGCGGCTGTAGAAGGCCTAGCAGTGTTCAACGGTGCTTAACAATACATACTGGCTATATTTAATAATGCATAGCCGCTGTAGAAAGCCTAGCAGTGTTCACCGGTACTTAACAATACATACTGGCTATATTTAATAATGCATAGCCGCTGTAGAAAGCCTAGCAGTGTTCACCGGTACTTAACAATACATACTGGCTATATTTAATAATGCATAGCGGCTGTAGAAGGCCTAGTAGTGTTCACCGGTGCTTAACAATACATACTGGATATATTTAATAATGCATAGCCGCTGTAGAAAGCCTAGCAGTGTTCACCGGTACTTAACAATACATACTGGATATATTTAATAATGCATAGCCGCTGTAGAAAGCCTAGCAGTGTTCACCGGTACTTAACAATACATACTGGCTATATTTAATAATGCATAGCCGCTGTAGAAGGCCTAGCAGTGTTCACCGGTACTTAACAATACATACTGGCTATATTTAATAATGCATAGCGGCTGTAGAAGGCCTAGCAGTGTTCACCGGTGCTTAACAATACATACTGGCTATATTTAATAATGCATAGCCGCTGTAGAAAGCCTAGCAGTGTTCACCGGTACTTAACAATACATACTGGCTATATTTAATAATGCATAGCGGCTGTAGAAGGCCTAGCAGTGTTCACCGGTACTTAACAATACATACTGGATATATTTAATAATGCATATCCGCTGTAGAAGGCCTAGCAGTGTTCACCGGTACTTAACAATACATACTGGATATATTTAATAATGCATAGCCGCTGTAGAAGGCCTAGCAGTGTTCACCGGTACTTAACAATACATACTGGATATATTTAATAATGCATAGCGGCTGTAGAAGGCCTAGCAGTGTTCACCGGTGCTTAACAATACATACTGGCTATATTTAATAATGCATAGCGGCTGTAGAAGGCCTAGCAGTGTTCACCGGTGCTTAACAATACATACTGGCTATATTTAATAATGCATAGCCGCTGTAGAAGGCCTAGCAGTGTTCACCGGTACTTAACAATACATACTGGATATATTTAATAATGCATAGCCGCTGTAGAAGGCCTAGCAGTGTTCACCGGTACTTAACAATACATACTGAATATATTTAAAAATGCATAGCGGCTGTAGAAGCCCTAGCAGTGTTCACCGGTACTTAACAATACATACTGGCTATATTTAATAATGCATAGCGGCTGTAGAAGCCCTAGCAGTGTTCACCAGTGCTTAACAATACATACTGGATATATTTAATAATGCATAGCCGCTGTAGAAGGCCTAGCAGTGTTCACCGGTGCTTAACAATACATACTGGATATTTTTAATAATGCATAGCCGCTGTAGAAGGCCTAGCAGTGTTCACCGGTACTTAACAATACATACTGGATATTTTTAATAATGCATAGCGGCTGTAGAAGGCCTAGCATTGTTCACCGGTGCTTAACAATACATACTGGATATATTTAATAATGCATAGCGGCTGTAGAAGGCCTAGCAGTGTTCACCGGTACTTAACAATACATACTGGATATATTTAATAATGCATAGCCGCTGTAGAAGGCCTAGCAGTGTTAACCGGTACTTAACAATACATACTGGCTATATTTAATAATGCATAGCGGCTGTAGAAGGCCTAGCATTGTTCACCGGTGCTTAACAATACATACTGGATATATTTAATAATGCATAGCGGCTGTAGAAGGCCTAGCAGTGTTCACCGGTACTTAACAATACATACTGGATATTTTTAATAATGCATAGCCGCTGTAGAAGGCCTAGCAGTGTTCACCGGTACTTAACAATACATACTGGATATTTTTAATAATGCATAGCCGCTGTAGAAGGCCTAGCAGTGTTCACCGGTACTTAACAATACATACTGGCTATATTTAATAATGCATAGCGGCTGTAGAAGGCCTAGCAGTGTTCACCGGTACTTAACAATACATACTGGATATATTTAATAATGCATAGCCGCTGTAGAAGGCCTAGCAGTGTTCACCGGTGCTTAACAATACATACTGGATATATTTAATAATGCATAGCGGCTGTAGAAGGCCTAGCAGTGTTCACCGGTGCTTAACAATACATACTGGCTATATTTAATAATGCATAGCCGCTGTAGAAGGCCTAGCAGTGTTCACCGGTACTTAACAATACATACTGGATATTTTTAATAATGCATAGCCGCTGTAGAAGGCCTAGCAGTGTTCACCGGTACTTAACAATACATACTGGCTATATTTAATAATGCATAGCCGCTGTAGAAGGCCTAGCAGTGTTCACCGGTGCTTAACAATACATACTGGATATATTTAATAATGCATAGCGGCTGTAGAAGGCCTAGCAGTGTTCACCGGTGCTTAACAATACATACTGGCTATATTTAATAATGCATAGCGGCTGTAGAAGGCCTAGCAGTGTTCACCGGTGCTTAACAATACATACTGGCTATATTTAATAATGCATAGCCGCTGTAGAAAGCCTAGCAGTGTTCACCGGTACTTAACAATACATACTGGCTATATTTAATAATGCATAGCCGCTGTAGAAAGCCTAGCAGTGTTCACCGGTACTTAACAATACATACTGGCTATATTTAATAATGCATAGCGGCTGTAGAAGGCCTAGCAGTGTTCACCGGTGCTTAACAATACATACTGGATATATTTAATAATGCATAGCCGCTGTAGAAAGCCTAGCAGTGTTCACCGGTACTTAACAATACATACTGGATATATTTAATAATGCATAGCCGCTGTAGAAGGCCTAGCAGTGTTCACCGGTACTTAACAATACATACTGGCTATATTTAATAATGCATAGCGGCTGTAGAAGGCCTAGCAGTGTTCACCGGTACTTAACAATACATACTGGCTATATTTAATAATGCATAGCGGCTGTAGAAGCCCTAGCAGTGTTCACCGGTGCTTAACAATACATACTGGCTATATTTAATAATGCATAGCCGCTGTAGAAAGCCTAGCAGTGTTCACCGGTACTTAACAATACATACTGAATATATTTAATAATGCATAGCGGCTGTAGAAGCCCTAGCAGTGTTCACCGGTACTTAACAATACATACTGGCTATATTTAATAATGCATAGCGGCTGTAGAAGCCCTAGCAGTGTTCACCGGTGCTTAACAATACATACTGGATATATTTAATAATGCATAGCGGCTGTAGAAGGCCTAGCAGTGTTCACCGGTACTTAACAATACATACTGGATATTTTTAATAATGCATAGCGGCTGTAGAAGGCCTAGCAGTGTTCACCGGTACTTAACAATACATACTGGATATTTTTAATAATGCATAGCCGCTGTAGAAGGCCTAGCATTGTTCACCGGTGCTTAACAATACATACTGGATATATTTAATAATGCATAGCCGCTGTAGAAGGCCTAGCAGTGTTCACCAGTACTTAACAATACATACTGGATATATTTAATAATGCATAGCGGCTGTAGAAGGCCTAGCAGTGTTCACCGGTACTTAACAATACATACTGGATATATTTAATAATGCATAGCGGCTGTAGAAGGCCTAGCAGTGTTCACCGGTACTTAACAATACATACTGGATATATTTAATAATGCATAGCCGCTGTAGAAGGCCTAGCAGTGTTCACCGGTACTTAACAATACATACTGGCTATATTTAATAATGCATAGCCGCTGTAGAAAGCCTAGCAGTGTTCACCGGTACTTAACAATACATACTGGCTATATGTAATAATGCATAGCGGCTGTAGAAGCCCTAGCAGTGTTCACCGGTACTTATCAATACATACTGGCTATATGTAATAATGCATAGCGGCTGTATAAGCCCTAGCAGTGTTCACCGGTGCTTAACAATACATACTGGATATATTTAATAATGCATAGCCGCTGTAGAAGGCCTAGCAGTGTTCACCAGTACTTAACAATACATACTGGATATATTTAATAATGCATAGCGGCTGTAGAAGGCCTAGCAGTTTTCACCGGTGCGTAACAGTATTTAGCACTTAATAATACACACTGGTTGTAAAAAGAAACACAGCAGTGTTCAATGGCATTTAATAATTTTAGAACAAGTCTTAGCAATACCGAAAGGCATCTTGCAGTACATACAGGCTGTAGAAGGCCTGGCAGTGTTGAATAGCATTTAAAATACATACTGGCTACATTTAACAATAAACAGTGGTCATATTTCATAACCCAGCTTACAGATTGTTTGAGTATTGGAAATCTGATCCTAGATCAGCTTTAATGGGAATGTGTCTCCACTTCATGTATGGAAGCGTAGGGAAATGGCATGTGGGTATTTGTATGCAAATGCTGTCCTCTCATTCCGCAGTTTGATGGACAGTTGCCTGTTTGTTGCTTTCAAACTGTGTTCGCCAAGCAGCCTCAGGCAGACATCCATCCAGGACGATTCCGAATAAAGATTTTAATAAATAATAAAGGCAAGTGAAAGTGTTGCTTGTCTCCATAAATATCAGTGATGCTGGGGCTGAGGTGTGGAGCGTCTGGACCATATTAAAGTATTAGTTTGGATAGAAACTCATACTCAGCTATATTCAAAGTTTGCTTCATTAGTTTCAGACAGCGGCTACACGGCTAATGTAGCTAACAAGGTGAGGAAGCTTGTGGATATATATTAGATACATATAGATAGATATTTTCAGATTTCCTGCATCACTCAGTGAGTGAGGTGTAAACAGAGAGATTCAGAGGGTTTGGTGTGAAACGGTCCAGATCTCTTTACAGTGGTGGTGATGGGAACCAGGCGTCGCCATGACTACAACACAGATATAGACACTTTATTTACCATCCAGAACCACCAGAGAACCTACACGAGTCTTCTGAGCTTATATGGAATGTTGATGATGGAAAACAGTGGAAAATCTGGAATAATGAGTTTTCTTTGGGGACTATTTTGCCGCACAGCGCCCTGCATGTCTCCCTCCACCATGAATGGAGCTGAAGTTCTCTAAACTCTCATAAAACAGCGTCTCAGTCATCAGGCAGTGAATTCAGAACCAGTTCATGTAGGAACTTTCTGTAGGAGCTTTTAGAGGGACGTCTGGTTCCCATCACCACCACTGTGAGCGGCTCTGACTCTAAGTTACTGCAAAACATGCTCATTTATTAAAAACAGCGTGTAGTCATCTTTGGTCTTTTGACGAGCAGTTTATAAACCGCACACCTGAGGCGTCACTTGGTCTCCGGGGATTGCAGGTGTACGCTCATGCTGTGCTAAGCATAGCCCACTGTTCACACATCGCTACACCACCTGGACTTACGCATGTATTTATTTATTTATTTATTTACTTATTTATCTCCCTTTATTTATTTATTGTCTGTCCAGCTTGTGGCCTGCTGCGGTCTGCACTGCTTTACCAGGACTCGTGTTGGAAAAGCCTGAACGAAAGCAGCAGCGCAAGAAAATGGACATGTTGTTTTTGTTTTTCTTCATTTTACCAAGCCACCCCCCCCCCAGATCCCCACCCCACGCATCACCCCCATCACTGTCTGATAAGAGCAGGGTGCGATGTGGGTCAGGGAACACAGCGAGCGGTCACTTCAACCAGCCTGACAAACAAGCTAGCCTTTAATCAGACAGACAAAGCCTCGAGGGGGTTAGAGACGGCTTTTCTATCACACGGTGCATGGGAGCCCACGGGGGGTCTGCGTTTCACATGGTGCTTTTGGTGGATGAAACACCCCCTGCGCTGGAAAAGCTGCAGTGCTGGGACCCCCTCCCAAATGTCCCACACAAAGCCATCTCCAGAGAGATGGAGCCTGGAGCTCCCAGAGGCTTCGCACAGTCATCAGCATGAAGAAGCAGCCAACATGAACGCTCACCAGAGCTGTGGGAATACCGCGTCTGCTGGGACTCGGCCAGGGCACCGTGTGCTTTGTGCTGAGAGCTCCTCAGTAGATGTGACAAGACTCTGGGGTTTAATATGGGTGTCAAATTGGACTTTTGTGCAGCGGCCTGACTACAGGCAGCAGCGGAGAACTGTGACTATTAGAGCTGGGCTTATACACCGATCAGGCCTAACATTATGCCCTTGTTTCTACACTCATTGTCCATTTTATCAGCTCCACTTACTGTACAGGTGCACTTTGTAGTTACTAAGTCACTATTTTGAAGTCATCATTCCAACCTCAAGGCAACATTTGAACAAAATGTCACTGTTTTTGAGATTTGAAATGAATATTCAGAGAAATTACGTCATATTTTAAGATATATAGTGAATATTTTTATAAAATGTAGTTTTTAAATAGTTTATGGTTTTGAGATATACAGTAGAGATATCCAGTCGTGGGCTGGAGGTCAGGGAACCAGCCCTGTGACCGGGAGGTCGCCAGTTTGATCCCATTGGCTGACAGTCCATGATTGATGCCCTTGAGCAAGACACCTAACCCCAGACTGCTCCCTGAGCACAGTGGATAGGGCTGCCCACCGCTCCGGGCAAGTGTGCTCACTGCCCCCTAGTGTGTGTGTTCACTAGTGTGTGTGTGTGGGTGTTTCACTGCACGGAGGGGTTAAATGCAGGTCTAATTCCACAGTGTGCGAAACACAGAGACAGATGGTTCTTAATTCAAAAATTAATATTTTGAGAAAATAAGTCATTATTTTAAAATACAGTCAAAACTTCAAGAAAACAAATCATTATTACAAGATTCTAGGTCATTAGATTGACATACGAAGTCATCATTCTGACCTCATAAGTCGATATGTGAAGAAAATATCTCACTATTTTGAGATATTAAATTAATTTTTTGAGGAATTAAATCATATTTTTAAGATATTAAGTGAATATTTTGAGAAAATGTCTTTTTTTTTTATTAAGTCAAAATTTCAAGGCAACAGATCATTATTACAACATTCTGGGTCATATGTTTGACATATGAAGTCATTGTTCTGAACTAATAATAAGTGAAACTTTTTTTTTTTAATCCCACAAACGGAGAAATTCCAGCTCCACATTTAACCCATCTGTGAAGTGAAACACCACATACACACTAGTGAACACACACACTAGGGGGCAGTGAGCACACTTGCCCGGAGCGGTGGGCAGCCCTATCCACGGCGCCCAGGGAGCAGTTGGGGGTTAGGTGTCTTGCTCAAGGACACCTCAGTCATGGACTGTCGGCACTGGTGATCGAACCGGCGACCTTCCGGTCACAGGGCCAGTTCCCTGACCTGAGATACTAAGTCAGTATTTTGACATACTGCATACTAAGTTGTTTATGTAAATAAATACATACTGCATTCTCACAGGGCCCCCTGGTGGCTTGGGGGTCCTTTTGACTGCTTGTAGCCCTTATTGCAGGAAGCAGCCCCGCATAGCATGAGTATGCCGGCAGCATCATGGCAGGGCTGAGAGGCCGAGAACCGACTTCAAGCTTGTCCAAGCCAAACCGTGTCAAATCCAACTCCCTTCGCTGAAGATGGAGCGGACAGCGAGAGGTCAGCACGCAGAAACGCCAAGAGCGGCGAGGTCAGAGAACACGCGCTGACCGTATGAGCGTCTTCCAGGCAGCAGATCACAGCCAGAGCACGAAATCTGAATGATTAAAACGACACGCGTGTTCTTTGACGGGAATTAAACGCTTTTAGCCGCCATATCAAGTGTTTTCTTTCTCTTCAGCAAAGGCGACACGTCTGATTATCATCGGATGATCAAAATGGCTGAATCCCAAGAGCGCGCTGCTTGATGAGGACAAGTTGAAAGAGATCTTGGCGGAAACTTTTTTTTAATCTCCTCATTGATCTTTCGCTCTCGAGAGATATTGTGTTTCATCCCTTTTGCATCATCCAAGCGTGGTCTCCATCTACCCCCCCCCAACCTCCCCCCCACCCCCCCCCCCCTGTTTCACCAGTCATTTGATTTTAAACTATTCTCACTATGAATTGAAATTGATCTGAAAACGAGCTGCAATTAAAAACCACAGAACCTTTTTGGCGCGCCACACTCGCGCTGCATTATTGATAATTGCGGGTATTAAGACTAATTAGTGAGATGAGTCGCAGTCAGGCTGCCGCGGTGAAAAGTAAACGATGTTTGTTTTTGTTGTTGTTTTTGTGCCGGCTCGGTGTCTCTTGAAGTGTAGAGCAGCCGAAATCAGAATGACCGAAACGCATCACCACTAAGCCCACAGGCGAAGACTCCACCGCAACATCCCTCAGCAGACTCGGCCCTCGTTCTCCACCAATTATCCCCAGCATTGACAGAAAACTCCGGCAGGTCTTCATTCTGTCCCGGGAAAATCAATAACTAATGATGTGTAATTAAGAAGACGGAGCAGTGGATTTGGCGCGGGCCGCGCCTGGTGGCAGGTGGTTCGCATCCGAGTCTGAAACGTCCTGCTTTGTATTTTAAAGGGCCTGTTTTCAATCCACTTCCGTTCCCACAGCAAACTCAGAGCCCATTTGCACAGCGTCTGGACCTAATTGTATTTTAATGCGGACTCCCTGGCACAGGTCAAAGTTTCGCCACATCGTCTCCCCCTGCATATTTAAACCATTAACCCTCATTAGGATCGATAGATCGCAGAGGCAAGCGAGGCTAAGAGCTTCATTTCAGACTTTCATGGCTGAAACACAGCCCAGGGATTCGCAAAGACAAACAAGACAAGTGAGGAATTAGGCAGAAACCATACGCCTCTTACTGTAAACCTGCTGCGAACTGAGCAATAAGTGCAGCCTAAGAGGATTAGTACATGTCACACTGGAGAGGAAGATGTCAATCAAATCTCTGCCAGATTCACAACAAAGTGGTTTATCTCACTTTCTTAACTTCATTAAAGTTGCACTATGTAAGCAAGGAAGCAAAATTTATTTATATAGCGCTTTTTACAACAGGTGGCGTCCTGGTGTCCGTCTTCTTCCTGGCCGTGTCCAGTAGCGTCTGGTAGTGCTCCTTCAGGACCTCGCTGCGCCGGTCAGAGATGTCGTTGGTCCCGACGTGGATAACCACGGTCCCGAAGGCGTCGCGTCTGCGGAGGGCTGAGGGGAGGCGCTTGGCGATGTCTAAAACCCGGGCACCTGGAAAACAGGAGACAGTGGCGCGGCTGTTTACACCTCTGACTCTAACATGGTGGAGAATAGAACTACCAATAACATAAACCGAGTCCTGTGCAGAGCGCCGAGGCGCTGGGGCGGGCGACGGGGCCCGAGGCGTAGGTGAAGGCGTAGGCGGCGAATCGGTTTCAGGAGGTGAAGACCGGCTGGGGTGGCGGTGAAGGTCTGGAAGGCCGTCTGCGGCGCTGGCGTTCCCAGGGACCAGGTGGGGCTGGCGTGAGAACGGCGTCTACCGGTGTTCGAAGAGTCGAAGCTGGCGCATCCACAGAGGGGGAAACTTCCCGGGAGGCTTCGAGCTGCGACTTCCGCTGAAGGAGCTCGTCCTGCCTCTTCAGTTTCTCATTAGACTGAATGAATAACTGACTCTAAATGTAGGTATTGTGATATAAACCGAGTCTGTTCTACAGTTTCTCATTAGACTGAATGAATAACCGACTCTAAATGTAGGTATTGTGATATAAACCGAGTCTGTTCTACAGTTTCTCATTAGACTGAATGAATAACCGACTCTAAATATAGGTATTGTGATATAAACCGAGTCTGTTCTACAGTTTCTCGTTAGACTGAATGAATAACCGACTCTAAATGTAGGTATTGTGATATAAACCGAGTCCGTTCTACAGTTTCTCATTAGACTGAATGAATAACCGACTCTAAATGTAGGTATTGTGATATAAACCGAGTCTGTTCTACAGTTTCTCATTAGACTGAATGAATAACCGACTCTAAATGTAGGTATTGTGATATAAACCGAGTCTGTTCTACAGTTTCTCATTAGACTGAATGAATAACCGACTCTAAATGTAGGTATTGTGATATAAACCGAGTCTGTTCTACAGTTTCTCGTTAGGCTGAATGAATAACCGACTCTAAATGTAGGTATTGTGATATAAACCGAGTCTGTTCTACAGTTTCTCGTTAGGCTGAATGAATAACCGACTCTAAATGTAGGTATTGTGATATAAACCGAGTCTGTTCTACAGTTTCTCATTAGACTGAATGAATAACCGACTCTAAATGTAGGTATTGTGATATAAACCAAGTCCGTTCTACAGTTTCTCATTAGGCTGAATGAATAACCGACTCTAAATGTAGGTATTGTGATATAAACCGAGTCCGTTCTACAGTTTCTCATTAGGCTGAATGAATAACCGACTCTAAATGTAGGTATTGTGATATAAACCGAGTCTGTTCTACAGTTTCTCATTAGACTGAATGAATAACCGACTCTAAATGTAGGTATTGTGATATAAACCAAGTCCGTTCTACAGTTTCTCATTAGGCTGAATGAATAACCGACTCTAAATGTAGGTATTGTGATATAAACCAAGTCCGTTCTACAGTTTCTCATTAGGCTGAATGAATAACCGACTCTAAATGTAGGTATTGTGATATAAACCGAGTCCGTTCTACAGTTTCTCATTAGGCTGAATGAATAACCGACTCTAAATGTAGGTATTGTGATATAAACCGAGTCTGTTCTACAGTTTCTCATTAGACTGAATGAATAACCGACTCTAAATGTAGGTATTGTGATATAAACCGAGTCTGTTCTACAGTTTCTCATTAGACTGAATGAATAACCGGCTCTAAATGTAGGTATTGTGATATAAACCGAGTCCGTTCTACAGTTTCTCATTAGACTGAATGAATAACCGACTCTAAATGTAGGTATTGTGATATAAACCGAGTCTGTTCTACAGTTTCTCGTTAGACTGAATGAATAACCGACTCTAAATGTAGGTATTGTGATATAAACCGAGTCTGTTCTACAGTTTCTCGTTAGACTGAATGAATAACCGACTCTAAATGTAGGTATTGTGATATAAACCGAGTCTGTTCTACAGTTTCTCGTTAGGCTGAATGAATAACTGACTCTAAATGTAGGTATTGTGATATAAACCGAGTCTGTTCTACAGTTTCTCATTAGACTGAATGAATAACCGACTCTAAATGTAGGTATTGTGATATAAACCGAGTCTGTTCTACAGTTTCTCATTAGGCTGAATGAATAACCGACTCTAAATGTAGGTATTGTGATATAAACCGAGTCTGTTCTACAGTTTCTCATTAGACTGAATGAATAACCGACTCTAAATGTAGGTATTGTGATATAAACCGAGTCTGTTCTACAGTTTCTCATTAGGCTGAATGAATAACCGGCTCTAAATGTAGGTATTGTGATATAAACCGAGTCCGTTCTACAGTTTCTCATTAGGCTGAATGAATAACCGACTCTAAATGTAGGTATTGTGATATAAACCGAGTCCGTTCTACAGTTTCTCATTAGGCTGAATGAATAACCGGCTCTAAATGTAGGTAATGTGATATAAACCGAGTCCGTTCTACAGTTTCTCATTAGACTGAATGAATAACCGACTCTAAATGTAGGTATTGTGATATAAACCGAGTCCGTTCTACAGTTTCTCATTAGGCTGAATGAATAACCGACTCTAAATGTAGGTATTGTGATATAAACCGAGTCTGTTCTACAGTTTCTCATTAGGCTGAATGAATAACCGACTCTAAATGTAGGTATTGTGATATAAACCGAGTCTGTTCTACAGTTTCTCATTAGACTGAATTAATAACCGACTCTAAATGTAGGTATTGTGATATAAACCGAGTCTGTTCTACAGTTTCTCATTAGACTGAATGAATAACCGACTCTAAATGTAGGTATTGTGATATAAACCGAGTCTGTTCTACAGTTTCTCATTAGACTGAATGAATAACCGACTCTAAATGTAGGTATTGTGATATAAACCGAGTCCGTTCTACAGTTTCTCATTAGACTGAATGAATAACCGACTCTAAATGTAGGTATTGTGATATAAACCGAGTCCGTTCTACAGTTTCTCATTAGGCTGAATGAATAACCGGCTCTAAATGTAGGTATTGTGATATAAACCGAGTCTGTTCTACAGTTTCTCATTAGGCTGAATGAATAACCGGCTCTAAATGTAGGTATTGTGATATAAACCGAGTCCGTTCTACAGTTTCTCATTAGACTGAATGAATAACCGACTCTAAATGTAGGTATTGTGATATAAACCGAGTCCGTTCTACAGTTTCTCATTAGGCTGAATGAATAACCGGCTCTAAATGTAGGTATTGTGATATAAACCGAGTCTGTTCTACAGTTTCTCATTAAACTGAATGAATAACCGACTCTAAATGTAGGTATTGTGATATAAACCGAGTCCGTTCTACAGTTTCTCATTAGGCTGAATGAATAACCGACTCTAAATGTAGGTATTGTGATATAAACCGAGTCCGTTCTACAGTTTCTCATTAGACTGAATGAATAACCGACTCTAAATGTAGGTATTGTGATATAAACTGAGTCTGTTCTACAGTTTCTCATTAGACTGAATGAATAACCGGCTCTAAATGTAGGTATTGTGATATAAACCGAGTCCGTTCTACAGTTTCTCATTAGGCTGAATGAATAACCGACTCTAAATGTAGGTATTGTGATATAAACCGAGTCCGTTCTACAGTTTCTCATTAGACTGAATGAATAACCGACTCTAAATGTAGGTATTGTGATATAAACCGAGTCCGTTCTACAGTTTCTCATTAGACTGAATGAATAACCGGCTCTAAATGTAGGTATTGTGATATAAACCGAGTCCGTTCTACAGTTTCTCATTAGGCTGAATGAATAACCGACTCTAAATGTAGGTATTGTGATATAAACCGAGTCCGTTCTACAGTTTCTCATTAGGCTGAATGAATAACCGACTCTAAATGTAGGTATTGTGATATAAACCGAGTCCGTTCTACAGTTTCTCATTAGGCTGAATGAATAACCGACTCTAAATGTAGGTATTGTGATATAAACCGAGTCCGTTCTACAGTTTCTCATTAGGCTGAATGAATAACCGACTCTAAATGTAGGTATTGTGATATAAACCGAGTCCGTTCTACAGTTTCTCATTAGGCTGAATGAATAACCGACTCTAAATGTAGGTATTGTGATATAAACCGAGTCCGTTCTACAGTTTCTCGTTAGGCTGAATGAATAACCGACTCTAAATGTAGGTATTGTGATATAAACCGAGTCCGTTCTACAGTTTCTCGTTAGACTGAATGAATAACCGGCTCTAAATGTAGGTATTGTGATATAAACCGAGTCTGTTCTACAGTTTCTCATTAGACTGAATGAATAACCGACTCTAAATGTAGGTATTGTGATATAAACCGAGTCCGTTCTACAGTTTCTCGTTAGACTGAATGAATAACCGGCTCTAAATGTAGGTATTGTGATATAAACCGAGTCCGTTCTACAGTTTCTCATTAGGCTGAATGAATAACCGACTCTAAATGTAGGTATTGTGATATAAACCGAGTCCGTTCTACAGTTTCTCATTAGGCTGAATGAATAACCGACTCTAAATGTAGGTATTGTGATATAAACCGAGTCCGTTCTACAGTTTCTCATTAGGCTGAATGAATAACCGGCTCTAAATGTAGGTAATGTGATATAAACCGAGTCCGTTCTACAGTTTCTCATTAGACTGAATGAATAACCGACTCTAAATGTAGGTATTGTGATATAAACCGAGTCCGTTCTACAGTTTCTCATTAGGCTGAATTAATAACCGACTCTAAATGTAGGTATTGTGATATAAACCGAGTCTGTTCTACAGTTTCTCATTAGGCTGAATGAATAACCGACTCTAAATGTAGGTATTGTGATATAAACCGAGTCTGTTCTACAGTTTCTCATTAGACTGAATGAATAACCGACTCTAAATGTAGGTATTGTGATATAAACCGAGTCTGTTCTACAGTTTCTCATTAGACTGAATGAATAACCGACTCTAAATGTAGGTATTGTGATATAAACCGAGTCTGTTATACAGTTTCTCATTAGACTGAATGAATAACCGACTCTAAATGTAGGTATTGTGATATAAACCGAGTCCGTTCTACAGTTTCTCATTAGACTGAATGAATAACCGACTCTAAATGTAGGTATTGTGATATAAACCGAGTCCGTTCTACAGTTTCTCATTAGGCTGAATGAATAACCGGCTCTAAATGTAGGTATTGTGATATAAACCGAGTCTGTTCTACAGTTTCTCATTAGGCTGAATGAATAACCGGCTCTAAATGTAGGTATTGTGATATAAACCGAGTCCGTTCTACAGTTTCTCATTAGACTGAATGAATAACCGACTCTAAATGTAGGTATTGTGATATAAACCGAGTCCGTTCTACAGTTTCTCATTAGGCTGAATGAATAACCGGCTCTAAATGTAGGTATTGTGATATAAACCGAGTCTGTTCTACAGTTTCTCATTAAACTGAATGAATAACCGACTCTAAATGTAGGTATTGTGATATAAACCGAGTCCGTTCTACAGTTTCTCATTAGGCTGAATGAATAACCGACTCTAAATGTAGGTATTGTGATATAAACCGAGTCCGTTCTACAGTTTCTCATTAGACTGAATGAATAACCGACTCTAAATGTAGGTATTGTGATATAAACTGAGTCTGTTCTACAGTTTCTCATTAGACTGAATGAATAACCGGCTCTAAATGTAGGTATTGTGATATAAACCGAGTCCGTTCTACAGTTTCTCATTAGGCTGAATGAATAACCGACTCTAAATGTAGGTATTGTGATATAAACCGAGTCCGTTCTACAGTTTCTCATTAGACTGAATGAATAACCGACTCTAAATGTAGGTATTGTGATATAAACCGAGTCCGTTCTACAGTTTCTCATTAGACTGAATGAATAACCGGCTCTAAATGTAGGTATTGTGATATAAACCGAGTTCGTTCTACAGTTTCTCATTAGGCTGAATGAATAACCGACTCTAAATGTAGGTATTGTGATATAAACCGAGTCCGTTCTACAGTTTCTCATTAGGCTGAATGAATAACCGACTCTAAATGTAGGTATTGTGATATAAACCGAGTCCGTTCTACAGTTTCTCATTAGGCTGAATGAATAACCGACTCTAAATGTAGGTATTGTGATATAAACCGAGTCCGTTCTACAGTTTCTCATTAGGCTGAATGAATAACCGACTCTAAATGTAGGTATTGTGATATAAACCGAGTCCGTTCTACAGTTTCTCATTAGGCTGAATGAATAACCGACTCTAAATGTAGGTATTGTGATATAAACCGAGTCCGTTCTACAGTTTCTCGTTAGGCTGAATGAATAACCGACTCTAAATGTAGGTATTGTGATATAAACCGAGTCCGTTCTACAGTTTCTCGTTAGACTGAATGAATAACCGGCTCTAAATGTAGGTATTGTGATATAAACCGAGTCTGTTCTACAGTTTCTCATTAGACTGAATGAATAACCGACTCTAAATGTAGGTATTGTGATATAAACCGAGTCCGTTCTACAGTTTCTCGTTAGACTGAATGAATAACCGGCTCTAAATGTAGGTATTGTGATATAAACCGAGTCTGTTCTACAGTTTCTCATTAGACTGAATGAATAACCGACTCTAAATGTAGGTATTGTGATATAAACTGAGTCCGTTCTACAGTTTCTCATTAGACTGAATGAATAACCGGCTCTAAATGTAGGTATTGTGATATAAACCGAGTCTGTTCTACAGTTTCTCATTAGACTGAATGAATAACCGGCTCTAACTGTAGGTATTGTGATATAAACCGAGTCCGTTCTACAGTTTCTCATTAGACTGAATGAATAACCGACTCTAAATGTAGGTATTGTGATATAAACCGAGTCCGTTCTACAGTTTCTCATTAGGCTGAATGAATAACCGACTCTAAATGTAGGTATTGTGATATAAACCGAGTCTGTTCTACAGTTTCTCATTAGACTGAATGAATAACCGACTCTAAATGTAGGTATTGTGATATAAACCGAGTCTGTTCTACAGTTTCTCATTAGACTGAATGAATAACCGGCTCTAAATGTAGGTATTGTGATATAAACTGAGTCCGTTCTACAGTTTCTCATTAGGCTGAATGAATAACCGACTCTAAATGTAGGTATTGTGATATAAACCGAGTCCGTTCTACAGTTTCTCATTAGACTGAATGAATAACCGACTCTAAATGTAGGTATTGTGATATAAACCGAGTCTGTTCTACAGTTTCTCATTAGACTGAATGAATAACCGGCTCTAAATGTAGGTATTGTGATATAAACCGAGTCCGTTCTACAGTTTCTCATTAGGCTGAATGAATAACCGACTCTAAATGTAGGTATTGTGATATAAACCGAGTCCGTTCTACAGTTTCTCATTAGACTGAATGAATAACCAGCTCTAAATGTAGGTATTGTGATATAAACCGAGTCCGTTCTACAGTTTCTCATTAGACTGAATGAATAACCGACTCTAAATGTAGGTATTGTGATATAAACCGAGTCTGTTCTACAGTTTCTCATTAGACTGAATGAATAACCGACTCTAAATGTAGGTATTGTGATATAAACTGAGTCTGTTCTACAGTTTCTCATTAGACTGAATGAATAACCGACTCTAAATGTAGGTATTGTGATATAAACCGAGTCCGTTCTACAGTTTCTCATTAGACTGAATGAATAACCGGCTCTAAATGTAGGTAATGTGATATAAACCGAGTCCGTTCTACAGTTTCTCATTAGACTGAATGAATAACCGACTCTAAATGTAGGTATTGTGATATAAACCGAGTCCGTTCTACAGTTTCTCATTATGTTTGATGGGTATTTATCAGCCTTCTTATTCCCTCCAAAACTCATCACATCACCATCAGCTCACTCAGTTCATTCTTTCCTCGTTAAACACGGCTCCCACCCACAGTGTACGGCTTTCTGTAATTGACTATAACTATAACTCTCACGCCGGAGTTGAGATGGTGCTTTTTTTTGTTCTTCTTTTCACATTCTCTCCTTTCTTTTCCTGGAGGAGTTGCTAGGTTATCAAGGACACGCTGGCATGCATGAAAGGCCCTGCTAAAAGATTTCATCTCACGCTGTAACGTCTGTTCAGCTCAGCGCTGGAGAGAAGGCCGGTTCCATTAAGGATCCACTGTCCGCAGCGCAATGCCATTTCATTTGTCAGATTCAGCGGGTAAGTGCTCGTGATACATCATCTCATATTGCCTTCCTGATAACGAGAATGATAACTAGGCGCTTTCCCAGAAGCCTTGGCTAACAGCAAGAACAGAGGTAGAATGAGACGTAAAGTGAAGCCTGCGGAAAGAACTCTTTCACTGCCGCCAAGTTCACGCGACACACGCGTAGCTAACAAGCAATAGAACCTTATACCCATAGGTATACACACCTGGATGCCGCGTGGGGTCCCGCCAGGCACATCAACGGCGATGTCATTTTAGAGCGGACAACATCGCTGCTGGACTGCATTTAGTACAGTTACAGAGTTTTAGAGATATACTGTCCACAATTATACGATTTTTTTTTATAGGGGATTTAAGGGACTTTGAACGTGGCGTGGTTGTTGGTGCCAGGCGGGCTGGTTTGAGTATTTCAGAAACTGCTGATCTGCTGGGATTTTCACGCTCAACCATCTCTAGGGTTTACAGAGAACGGTCCGATAAAGAGGAAACATCCAGTGAGCGGTCAGTTGTGTGGACGAAAATGCCTTGTTGATGTGAGAGGTCAGAGGAGAATGGGCAGACTGGTTCCAGATGATAGAAAGACAGCAGGAACTCAAATAACCAACCAGAATCTCTGAGGAACGTTTCCAACATCTTGTTGAAAGTGTGGCACGAAGAATTAAGACAGTTCTGAAGGCAAAAGGGGGTCCAGCCTTTTACTAGCAAGGGGTACCTAAGAAAGTGGCCGGTGAGTGTAGATTATATAACGGAGGTGACGTTTGTGTAGATATGGTCGTGTGGTTAATGAGGCCCAGAGAACCTGCTGATGTGATTGTTTTTCCTCTGGTTTTATATTAAACTTATTTCATTTAATAGTCCATTCAGAGGGTCTTGGCTTCATGTAGCAGATGGTTAATGCTTTGTAGGTAAGTTATACCATATATCCGTGTAGATGTTCATAATAGATTAATGTTAGCATCTTCTCACACAAAACTGAAGCTAACTTATTCGCTGGCTTCTTGTTCGAATTTTCCCGTTCCACCTTAAATGGTGCAGCTTCAGGCAAAGTGACTGCTGCACCATTTAAGAAGGAACGGGAAAATTCCGGGAAGACGACTTCAGCTTCGTCCTTCTTACCGTGTTTTGGGGTTTATTGTGTTTTTATGTGTATTAAGATTAGAAGTGATTCACACATTGATGGATTTGCTGATGTGTGCGTTTGCGTTTCTGACACTAAACTTGGCTTTTATCGTCAGGGGCAGGCTGAATACTTTCCCGCTGGTCCGGTCGGCTAATTAGCACGATCAATTATTAAAGAAATAATAAATAAAGAAATACCAGCTTCAAACTGAATTGTAATTGTGGTCTGAGCTGGCACAGTATGCTAATGTTAGCCAATTAGCTCCCCGGTGAATTTTTTTCACCCGAATAAGGTTAAAAATAATATAATATGATATAATATAATAGTGTTTAAGCTTTAAAGGAAGACTGACACATACAAAGTGACGAGTTTGTTGGTCACATGTCAAGAGGAGACATCAAAATTTTGAGAAAGCCTCACTAGCTCGGCGCTAACATACCACACGTGGAGCATCTAAGCTCTGTTGTAAAAAATAAGGCTTTAAGATTCCCGGTTATAAAGATTATTTACATTGTAATTTATTCCCACGTTTTAGCTGAAGGATGTGGTTAGCATCAGAGAACTTGTAGAGAGGAGAATTACCACTCTGTAATGCCTTCCGGGTTTCTCAGCACTAGAGGGCGCTCCTGACCGAGTCCAAAATGAATGGGTTAAGACGGAGCATTTGAGCACAATTATTGTTTCTAAATGCTTAAACATTTTTTGAGCACAGCATAAAATATTTTAACACTGCGGATATAATTTTAAACTCAAGTTATACGAGTTTAATACAGCACCTCATGTACAGTCATTAACGCTAACCAATCAGCTCTCAGTAGCAGTAACCCTAACCAATCAGCTCTCAGTAGCAGTAACGCTAACCAATCAGCTCTCAGTAGCAGTAACGCTAACCAATCAGCTCTCAGTAGCAGTAACACTAACCAATCAGCTCTCAGTAGCAGTAACGCTAACCAATCAGCTCTCAGTAGCAGTAACGCTAACCAATCAGCTCTCAGTAGCAGTAACCCTAACCAATCAGCTCTCAGTAGCAGTAACTCTAACCAATCAGCTCTCAGTAGCAGTAACGCTAACCAATCAGCTCTCAGTAGCAGTAACGCTAACCAATCAGCTCTCAGTAGCAGTAACGCTAACCAATCAGCTCTCAGTAGCAGTAACTCTAACCAATCAGCTCTCAGTAGCAGTAACACTAACCAATCAGCTCTCAGTAGCAGTAACGCTAACCAATCAGCTCTCAGTAGCAGTAACGCTAACCAATCAGCTCTCAGTAGCAGTAACGCTAACCAATCAGCTCTCAGTAGCAGTAACGCTAACCAATCAGCTCTCAGTAGCAGTAACTCTAACCAATCAGCTCTCAGTAGCAGTAACACTAACCAATCAGCTCTCAGTAGCAGTAACTCTAACCAATCAGCTCTCAGTAGCAGTAACTCTAACCAATCAGCTCTCAGTAGCAGTAACGCTAACCAATCAGCTCTCAGTAGCAGTAACGCTAACCAATCAGCACTCAGTAGCAGTAACGCTAACCAATCAGCACTCAGTAGCAGTAACGCTAACCAATCAGCTCTCAGTAGCAGTAACGCTAACCAATCAGCTCTCAGTAGCAGTAACTCTAACCAATCAGCTCTCAGTAGCAGTAACTCTAACCAATCAGCTCTCAGTAGCAGTAACGCTATCCAATCAGCTCTCAGTAGCAGTAACACTAACCAATCAGCTCTCAGTAGCAGTAACTCTAACCAATCAGCTCTCAGTAGCAGTAACGCTAACCAATCAGCTCTCAGTAGCAGTAACGCTGACCAATCAGCTCTCAGTAGCAGTAACGCTGACCAATCAGCTCTCAGTAGCAGTAACGCTGACCAATCAGCTCTCAGTAGCAGTAACTCTAACCAATCAGCACTCAGTAGCAGTAACTCTAACCAATCAGCACTCAGTAGCAGTAACTCTAACCAATCAGCTCTCAGTAGCAGTAACTCTAACCAATCAGCTCTCAGTAGCAGTAACGCTAACCAATCAGCACTCAGTAGCAGTAACTCTAACCAATCAGCACTCAGTAGCAGTAACGCTGACCAATCAGCTCTCAGTAGCAGTAACGCTGACCAATCAGCTCTCCGTAGCAGTAACGCTGACCAATCAGCTCTCCGTAGCAGTAACGCTGACCAATCAGCTCTCAGTAGCAGTAACTCTAACCAATCAGCACTCAGTAGCAGTAACTCTAACCAATCAGCACTCAGTAGCAGTAACTCTAACCAATCAGCTCTCAGTAGCAGTAACTCTAACCAATCAGCACTCAGTAGCAGTAACTCTAACCAATCAGCTCTCAGTAGCAGTAACGCTAACCAATCAGCTCTCAGTAGCAGTAACGCTAACCAATCAGCTCTCAGTAGCAGTAACGCTAACCAATCAGCTCTCAGTAGCAGTAACGTTAACCAATCAGCTCTCAGTAGCAGTAACGCTGACCAATCAGCTCTCAGTAGCAGTAACGCTGACCAATCAGCTCTCAGTAGCAGTAACTCTAACCAATCAGCACTCAGTAGCAGTAACTCTAACCAATCAGCTCTCAGTAGCAGTAACTCTAACCAATCAGCACTCAGTAGCAGTAACTCTAACCAATCAGCTCTCAGTAGCAGTAACGCTAACCAATCAGCTCTCAGTAGCAGTAACGCTAACCAATCAGCTCTCAGTAGCAGTAACGCTAACCAATCAGCTCTCAGTAGCAGTAACGCTAACCAATCAGCTCTCAGTAGCAGTAACGCTAACCAATCAGCACTCAGTAGCAGTAACGCTAACCAATCAGCTCTCAGTAGCAGTAACACTAACCAATCAGCTCTCAGTAGCAGTAACGCTAACCAATCAGCTCTCAGTAGCAGTAACGCTAACCAATCAGCTCTCAGTAGCAGTAACGCTAACCAATCAGCTCTCAGTAGCAGTAACGTTAACCAATCAGCTCTCAGTAGCAGTAACGCTAACCAATCAGCTCTCAGTAGCAGTAACTCTAACCAATCAGCACTCAGTAGCAGTAACTCTAACCAATCAGCTCTCAGTAGCAGTAACACTAACCAATCAGCTCTCAGTAGCAGTAACTCTAACCAATCAGCACTCAGTAGCAGTAACTCTAACCAATCAGCTCTCAGTAGCAGTAACGCTAACCAATCAGCTCTCAGTAGCAGTAACGCTAACCAATCAGCACTCAGTAGCAGTAACGCTAACCAATCAGCTCTCAGTAGCAGTAACACTAACCAATCAGCTCTCAGTAGCAGTAACGCTAACCAATCAGCTCTCAGTAGCAGTAACGCTAACCAATCAGCTCTCAGTAGCAGTAACGCTAACCAATCAGTTTGTTTTGCTCTGCTCGTGGGCGCCCTCTTCTGTTTTTCCATCCTGTTTTTGATATAACGAGGGAAATAGGAAGCGGCCAGCCTCCTCATAAACCAGCTGTGGTTAGCAGGTAACAAATATAGGCTGTTAATGCTTTGCGGGAAGTTCTGTCCATAAGCCGCTGAAAGGATAATGGGAAAAGGGGGATAATGGAGGTGTAATGGAGTTGGCAGAAAGCTGCTCACACTCAGGGTTTAATATGGTAAATTGTTGCTTAAGCAGCTTCACAGAGACAGAAATCACAGCTGACGTTCCTCTCAGTTTAGAGGTGAATGGAGCTCGCGCTTGATTCGTTTATTTCAGATTTGATTTGTTCTGAAGCTCGTAATGTTAGTGCGCTGCGTTGAGGTGAGAGCCACATTTCCTCATCTGCTAAGTAAAGGAAAGAGCTCTGATGCTGCAGCGTTTCACACGACGCAACTGACAGCATCCAAACAGCGACACCTGCCAAACCACTGACACCTTTCTTCCACTATTTGTTCTTCCTTTCGTTTTGAATTATGATCACAGGGATTTGATGGATGGTCTAAAAACGCTGGCCGCCTCTCTTCCTCCGAAAACCAGTCGTTTTCCGAACGGAGTGAAAGATCTCTCCAGAGAGGCCTGCCGTGTTTTCCTCTCCGCCGAGGCAACAGGTATGTGTCCCCGTGGCTTTTCAGACAGAATGACAACTCCAGACTGAGACTATCGATTTTTCTCTTTTTTATATATTTCCCTCTGGAGGAGTCTCCTGAGACATTGAGTGGTCCTCAGTGGGTTTTCTGCTGGACGGTTCCAGTGTCACGCCTGGACAGTGACTACCCATGTAAGAAAATGGAAAACTCTGCCATTCGTAAAAGCCATACCAATCTGGAGTCGAGAGCTTTATCAAAGTCAGAATCAGGCTGATTTCGCAAAGTGTGTTAGAAGGAGCTTGGCCTGCTGAGTGCTCTCGAAAACAGAACGAGATGAAGTAAAAGCTAAAAAAAGATATAAAAAGACTAAAGGTATGAAAAGAGCCAGTAAAACATGTTGGGGATTTGTTATTGTGCCATATTGTCCTAATAAATTGTGTAAAAATCAATCCTAGAAATATATATATATATTCCAAAAACATTGGGATGCTGTGCAAAAATCATTTAAAATCTATATTTAATTTAAAACAGTAAATCAACTTAAATATAAACTGAGAAATGTTATTGTAAATATATGCATATATAAAATTATGTGTTCTGTCTCATTTACAACTGATTCTAAATGTAGGTATTGTGATATAAACCGAGTCCGTTCTACAGTTTCTCATTAGACTGAATGAATAACCGACTCTAAATGTAGGTATTGTGATATAAACCGAGTCTGTTCTACAGTTTCTCATTAGGCTGAATGAATAACCGACTCTAAATGTAGGTATTGTGATATAAACCGAGTCTGTTCTACAGTTTCTCATTAGGCTGAATGAATAACCGACTCTAAATGTAGGTATTGTGATATAAACCGAGTCCGTTCTACAGTTTCTCATTAGACTGAATGAATAACCGACTCTAAATGTAGGTATTGTGATATAAACCGAGTCTGTTCTACAGTTTCTCATTAGGCTGAATGAATAACCGACTCTAAATGTAGGTATTGTGATATAAACCGAGTCCGTTCTACAGTTTCTCATTAGACTGAATGAATAACCGGCTCTAAATGTAGGTATTGTGATATAAACCGAGTCTGTTCTACAGTTTCTCATTAGACTGAATGAATAACCGACTCTAAATGTAGGTATTGTGATATAAACCGAGTCCGTTCTACAGTTTCTCATTAGACTGAAAGAATAACCGGCTCTAAATGTAGGTATTGTGATATAAACCGAGTCCATTCTACAGTTTCTCATTAGGCTGAATGAATAACCGACTCTAAATGTAGGTATTGTGATATAAACCGAGTCCGTTCTACAGTTTCTCATTAGACTGAATGAATAACCGACTCTAAATGTAGGTATTGTGATATAAACCGAGTCTGTTCTACAGTTTCTCATTAGGCTGAATGAATAACCGACTCTAAATGTAGGTATTGTGATATAAACCGAGTCCGTTCTACAGTTTCTCATTAGACTGAATGAATAACCGACTCTAAATGTAGGTATTGTGATATAAACCGAGTCCGTTCTACAGTTTCTCATTAGACTGAATGAATAACTGACTCTAAATGTAGGTATTGCGATATACAGAAGCTATTGTGGGTGGAGCCTGGAGGGATGAATTACATAACACAGTGCGATACTTTGTACAATACACTAAATTAAGTACACAATAGTGCAATGAACAATATGAATGTGTCCAAAAATGACTTAAAAAGTACAAAGAGCTTTAAACGACTACAAACCAGAGGAAATGAACTCAGATGCAAATGAATCTAAACACTAGTAAATCTTTGATTCCCCCCAAACAACATGTAAACAGCATTGTTAGTGAATGTGTGGAGTGCTCAGCAGCAGAGATGCTTTCCGTGTGGTGTTAAAGTGTTTAAAAGAGTGTCACGCCACCTTCCACCTCCAGCGAACAAGCAATTAAGGCACAATTACCACAGCAGCTCTATTTATATCCCTTTTCAAGTGCCACCGCAGCTACGGCAGAGACGCAAAAGTGCTTAATTCTGCATATTATCCCTCTGAAACGGATCCCACTGAGAGCAGCACACAGCTTTAAACTCCAGCAAACTTTCCTCCGTCTTCTCCTCGGGCCAAATGTACCGAATTCGCTAATTAGGACCTCTGTGACATACGGTAAACATTTGCTGGTGATTTGCTCCGCCGTTTTTTCACATTTCTTAGGCATTTATTTGAGTTTAATTCACCTTGCGCCCAAGCAAGACAGCTCACATGCGCTCTTACTGCGGGGAAAGACCTTTGATTAGCGCTATTAGAAAGTGACAGAAACTTAAATTGGTTACGATAAATGAGCAGCTCCACTGGGAGGGCAGGCCTAAGCCCGCTAATTCGCAATTACATTAGACAGCTTCGCATCTCTGGAAGCTTCCACGCTGGGAAAAAGGCCCTCCCACCCAGCGAAAGAAACGGTGGTCCAGATTAAACGCTCAGACGGTTAATTGGGAACAGCTTGCATTTGCATGATTAAAGAAAATGGCTCTCACGTTACACAGCGCCAAGATACTCTGCTCAACTTTCTGCTTTCTTCCAGAAGCGTTTTAAGCTCTGAAACAACACTTTACTTGATGGTCCGCAATAACGACCTTTGTGGATGTTCACTTTGTCAAAAAAGCTTAAGTTATGCAAACGGAGTCATGACTTCCACTGACCTCTCAGTGTTTGAGAGGGATCCAGAGGGTTTGGTGTGGAACGGTCCAGGCGTCTTTACAGTGGTGGTGATGGGAACCAGGCGTCGCCATGACTACAACACAGCTATAGACACTTTATTTACCCTCCAGAACCACCAGAGAACCTACACAAGTCTTCTGAGCTTATATGGAATGTTGATGATGGAAAACAGTGGAAAATCTGGAATAATGAGTTTTCTTTGGGGACTATTTTGTCGCACAGCGCCCTGCATGTCTCCCTCCACCATGAATGGAGTTGAAGTTCTCTAAACTCTCATAAAACAGCGTCTCAGTCATCAGGCAGTGAATTCAGAACCAGTTCATGTAGGAACTTTCTGTAGGAGCTTTTAGAGGGACGTCTGGTTCCCATCACCACCACTGTGAGCAGCTCTGACTCGGTAAGTTTATAACAGAGCGTTTCACACCAAACCGCTCAGAACTGTGTCTGGTTCTTGTTTGAGGTTCTGTGTTGTTTATCATGTCTGCACCATTCGCCAAACTAAACGGGCTGTAAGAAGCTTCACAGTCCGGCTGGAACAAAACAACATTAATACTGATCTGGAGAAACTGACCAAACTGAGCTGAACCTGATATTGGGTCAGTTTTACAGCTCAGTCTGATTTGGTCCGACTCTGAAGATCAGACCCGTCTGGCGAATGGTGTTGGGTTCATTTCTGGCTGATTCCAGGTTGTTCAGCTGTTCTTCTGTCACAGCTGCCGACTGAAAAGCTGCTCAGTGGAGACGACAGTTTGGGAATTTAGTGTAAGGAGCTGGAGAACAAACTGCCGGCTGAGCAGCGAGTGGGCGGAGCTCGTTACTCTGATGTGATGTTATTTAGCGATAACACACTCGCTCTTGTGTTCTATTGCTTAATCAGCACTGGTGGCCCCACCCTGAGTTTGTGTGGTCACAATAATAGCACTTACAGTTGTCAGGGGCAGATCTAGCAAGGAAGAAATTCCACAAACTGACTTGTGGCAGAGGCAGCATCCTATGACAGTGCCATATTTAAAGTCACTGAGCTGCAAGGCTATGTGCTTGATGTTACGCACCTGTTAGAAATGGATGTGGCTAAAACACCTGAACTTTATACTCTTGGTCATAAACTGTATATCTGGCTGTTCAGCCTACTGCAGTTTAGAGCAGCGCGTCACACTGAAGTTATAAGTAGTGTTTCAGCCTGGACTGTTTTTTTTAATGAGATCAGAGCTCATTTGCATATACAAGTCTTAAAGACACAGTCACGGCCTGTTGAGTTCTAAGGGATAAAGAGAAGTTTGGAAAATAGTCACCTGAAAATGTTTCGTGACTACTTTGATACATAAAAGCTCACTTGTAAGTGGAGCTCAGAAGACAAAATGAAAATAATAATAATAATAATAATAATAATAATATAGGATACAGAAACTTTAAAGGGGAACTCCAAAATTATTTAATCATTCAGTGGTTTAGATGTGAACAAAGTCATTCAGAGTTATATGTCACAATTATCAGTGTGACATAACATAAGACACATGTAAGTTCACTGGTCATGTAGAGAGCAGATAGACTGGTTTGTACTGTAGACATACGGACGTCTGGTTCCTGGAACTATAACGGTGAACAGTTTTGACTGTAAACCTCTAGAAAGGCACCAAACCACTCTGACTGACTTACATCCCTCAAAGTTGTGCCCTCTGTGATGGCCACTTCAACACCGGGACGGTCAAAAAACGTGGCCAAATTTATATGAACCTGTTCTCCCGAAGTCCTGCAGCATAGCGAGAAGCGAGGCAGAGCAGAGAGTGAAGCTGCACCTCGAGTCGAGCGTCAGCTTGTTTATATTTGAATGCACTTGTTGCCATTGCATAACAGCCCTGCTTTACTTTAGCCCACGCCTAAAAGCTGTGGGTTGCCTCGTGCTGCGCCAACACTGATTGCCTGGCGTTGTGTTCCAGAGAACTGCAGCTGTTCGCTTTACCACAAACCTTTTGTGAAACAGCCTCTGCCGTTTGAAAAACCAAAAAAAAAGATGAGAGTGGAACGGCCTCGTCACGCTGCGTCGGCTGCCACGTCTCTCACCTGTTCCAAATCAGAGAAGACAAATTCAGAGCGAAAAGCTTGACGGGGATTCAGAAAGACGCTGTAAGACCGGCACTTTATGCACTAACAAAATTGCTCACTAGGTGTCAAATGTTTTTTTCTTTTTCTTTTGGAAAATACATTCCGTTTCTCGGCTCTCCTCTGCCAGCTGCGCAGAACCCGGCCTCCCCCGCTGTTAGGGGACGAAGTGCAATATAGTGCGCATGCTGATCAAACTGATAAAAACGGTCTAAATCAGACAAACTCAACTCCGTCCTGCAGGGGGTCGTATGGATTCACCTCTGAGCTCAGCGTGAGTGAGGGGGAAAAAATCAACTAATGCATTTGCAGCTCAATCCATTACACATACTCACTGCCTGTCAAAAGTTTGGGGGGCACCTAGTTACCTTTTCAAATTTTCTTCTTAATATACAGCCCCTTAGAAAAGTACTCAACCTCCTTGAAAGTCATCAGATTGAAAGGACTGACCTGGAAAACATTGGCCTGCCCACTCCAGGTGAGGGAAGAGGAGCTGCCCCAGGCGGAGGAGTTTAAGTATCTGGGGTCTTGTTGGTGAGTGATGGGAAGCGGGATGGTGAGATCGACCGCAGGCTGGGACAGGTGGCAGCAGTAATGCGGTCACTGTACCGGACTGTAGTGGTGAAGAAGGAGCTGAGCCATAAGGCAAAGCTCTCTGTTTACTGGTCAGTCTACATCCCGACCCTCACCTGTGGTCAGGAGCTGTGGGTAATGACCAAAAGAATGAGGTCAGGGATACAAGTGGCGATAATGAGGTTTCACAGGATGGCGGCTACGCTCTACTGACTCGGTCATCCCGGATGAGCTCAGAGGAGGAGAGCCCCTCCACATTGAGAGGAGCCAGTCGAGGTGGTACCAAGCATGGCCTACAGGAATGAAACCCTGTTAATGTGCACCACTGCTAATGTTCACCACTGTTAATGTGCACCACCTTTAATGTGCACCACCTTTAATATTCACCACTGTTAATGTTCACCACTGTTAATGTTCACCACTGTTAATGTTCACCACTGCTAATGTTCACCACTGTTAATGTTCACCACCGTTAATGTTCACCACCGTTAATGTTCACCACTGTTAATGTGCACCACTGCTAATGTTCACCACTGTTAATGTGCACCACCTTTAATGTGCACCACTGTTAATGTTCACCACTGTTAATGTTCACCACTGTTAATGTTCACCACCGTTAATGTTCACCACCGTTAATGTTCACCAACGTTAATGTTCACCACTGTTAATGTTCACCACTGTTAATGTTCACCACCGTTAATGGTTAGAGTTACTGCTACTGAGAGCTGATTGGTTAGAGTTACTGCTACTGAGAGCTGATTGGTTAGAGTTACTGCTACTGAGAGCTGATTGGTTAGCGTTACTGCTACTGAGAGCTGATTGGTTAGAGTTACTGCTACTGAGAGCTGATTGGTTAGCGTTACTGCTACTGAGAGCTGATTGGTTAACGTTACTGCTACTGAGAGCTGATTGGTTAGTGTTACTGCTACTGAGAGCTGATTGGTTAGCGTTACTGCTACTGAGAGCTGATTGGTTAACGTTACTGCTACTGAGAGCTGATTGGTTAGTGTTACTGCTACTGAGAGCTGATTGGTTAGAGTTACTGCTACTGAGAGCTGATTGGTTAGAGTTACTGCTACTGAGAGCTGATTGGTTAGAGTTACTGCTACTGAGAGCTGATTGGTTAGAGTTACTGCTACTGAGAGCTGATTGGTTAGAGTTACTGCTACTGAGAGCTGATTGGTTAGCATTACTGCTACTGAGAGCTGATTGGTTAGAGTTACTGCTACTGAGAGCTGATTGGTTAGTGTTACTGCTACTGAGAGCTGATTGGTTAACGTTACTGCTACTGAGAGCTGATTGGTTAGTGTTACTGCTACTGAGAGCTGATTGGTTAGCGTTACTGCTACTGAGAGCTGATTGGTTAGAGTTACTGTTACTGAGAGCTGATTGGTTAGTGTTACTGCTACTGAGAGCTGATTGGTTAGAGTTACTGATACTGAGAGCTGATTGGTTAGTGTTACTGCTACTGAGAGCTGATTGTTTAGCGTTACTGCTACTGAGAGCTGATTGGTTAGAGTTACTGTTACTGAGAGCTGATTGGTTAGTGTTACTGCTACTGAGAGCTGATTGGTTAGTGTTACTGCTACTGAGAGCTGATTGGTTAGTGTTACTGCTACTGAGAGCTGATTGGTTAGCGTTACTGCTACTGAGAGCTGATTGGTTAGAGTTACTGTTACTGAGAGCTGATTGGTTAGTGTTACTGCTACTGAGAGCTGATTGGTTAGAGTTACTGCTACTGAGAGCTGATTGGTTAGTGTTACTGATACTGAGAGCTGATTGGTTAGTGTTACTGCTACTGAGAGCTGATTGGTTAGAGTTACTGCTACTGAGAGCTGATTGGTTAGTGTTACTGCTACTGAGAGCTGATTGGTTAGTGTTACTGCTACTGAGAGCTGATTGGTTAGTGTTACTGCTACTGAGAGCTGATTGGTTAGAGTTACTGCTACTGAGAGCTGATTGGTTAGAGTTACTGCTACTGAGAGCTGATTGGTTAGTGTTACTCATTGGTTATTTGTCAAACATAGTTGAGTTGCCGTTTCTATGTATTTCTTTTACTCGAGTTTAAATGCTCTTAAAAATGTAACAGCAGTGTTAAATATTTTACCCTGCTCTGTGTTTCAGGAAATTATTGTATTCTTTTACATTAAAATTCTTTTAGTCTTTCTAAACTATGATTTTGCTCAAATGCTCCACATGAACCCATTCATTTTGGACTCGCTCAAGAGCGCCCTCTAGCACTCGACCAACCTGGAAAACATTCAAAGCTGTAATTCTCCTCTCTACACGTTCTCTGGTTTGGCTTGTGGGTATTTCTAGATTACTGCTAGAAAAGCCTCCCTGGTGGTTCCTCAGTCGGAAGAGAAACCAGTTTTTTCCATGTTTTTTTTTGTATATTTCCAAATAGTTTTTATTATTTGCTGACACCAGATGCTGTGAGGAGAGAACTTGGTTTCCCTGACTGTTGTTCAGTTCAGTCTCGTGTATCCGGATTGACAGTTCTGCTTCCACACCGCCTTGATACGAGGAGGAGGCGGGGCCCTTGTGTAGTCTGTGGGGTCCTATGCAACACGCGTTAATGAGTGTGTAAGGCCGGCCGACTCTGATTCACATCCATTCTTCATATAAAAGCAATCATATATGTAAAGAACTGTAGCCTCCCACATGCAGCAGCAGCAATTTACAGCAATAACTCCTCTCACCGCAGAGAAATCAGCTGGACTCAGGCCTGCAATCAGCGTGAACCGCGGCCAGCAGAGAGAATAGCCTGACCCCAGTGTTGCTTTGTGCTGAAAACACCCAATCAGCGTCCACTCCCGCTGCATTAACAGCCTTATTAATGATTTACCCTCCTGACCTTCACACAGACACAGCTGCTGTATTTCCTGTGATGGTAAATAATTGGATTAGAGCGAGAGAGACGACGAGTGTAAGGGACCGAGGGCAGAACGTCAACAAAGGAATGGAAGAAAACTCAGTACTGAATAATGTTGGATTATTCTAATCATCGTGCAAGAATGTATACAATACACTCTTGAAAGAGATGGTTCTTCAATGGTTCTTCAGTAAAGAAAACAGTTGTATATAGAACCGTGAACACTCAAAGAACCCTCAGCATAATTAAAAGGTTCTTTGAATGGTGAAATTGTCTTCAAATTGATGGAGAATGTTTTGGTTCTATATAGGGCCAACAGCAACATCAACAATAGCAGAACCCTTTTTGATGCTATATAGAACAGAACCCTGTTACGGTGCTGTATATTTTCAAAAAGAACCCTTTCATGATGCAAAGAACCCTTTTATCATCCTTTAAAGTGTGAGATCTAAAGGCTTACACTTCAATGCTTGCACTTGCTCTAGTTATTAACCAGATAAGTGTAAGTACTAGATAATTATTATATTATTAATATTTATATTACTATTAAAATAGGACGCTTTTAACGTGGCTTTTTCCCCTTTACATTTCCATGCTTTATTTATATTCATTTCCAAGTAAACTGACCATTGATGAAGCACTAGAATATGATCAACACTGTGCATCAACTCAGCTATCGTCCTACCTTGCTAGGGGTTTCCAATAAAATAGCCAGTAATTCAAAGCAGAAGGTAGGTGTTTCCATTAAAATGGCTAATAGGTGTAAGTAAAAGACAGGTGTTTCCAATAAAATGGCCAGTAAGTGGAAGCAGAAGGCAGGTGTTTCCAATAAAGTGGCCAGTAAGTGGAAGCAGAAGGTAGGTGTTTCCAATAAAATGGCCAGTAAGTGGAAGCAGAAGGCAGGTGTTTCCAATAAAGTGGCCAGTAAGTGGAAGCAGAAGGTAGGTGTTTCCAATAAAATGGCCAGTAAGTGGAAGCAGAAGGTAGGTGTTTCCAATAGGTGTAGTTACAAGGTAGGTGTTTCCAATAAAATGGCCAATGACATACAAGGTAGATGGAGCAACCAGGTAAGACAGGTCTAATAGAGTGGACAGTGAGTGAACGTTTAAAATCTCCAGCAGCGCTGCTGATCCACTCATACCAGCACAACACTCACCACCACATCAGTGTCTGCGGTGCTGAGAACGATCCGCCAAAATAATACCTGCTCTTTGGCGGACCTTTGGGGGGTCCTGACCATTAGGTAAATGAGATGTGTGATTGTGAAGAACTGTTTTTTCTAGAACAGTAGATCCAAACCAAGAACCGTTTAGGAACATTAATGATTAAAAGGGACTGGCTTTAAAGGCTGATTGATTATGTGCATATGTGCATTGTACTTCTGTGTGTTTTTTATCCACCTCAGCAGCATCAAACAAGCCGTGTGTGTGTGTGTGTGTGTGTGTGTGTGAGAGAGAGAGAGAGAGAGAGAGAGAGAGAGAGAGAGAGAGACAGAGCCCACCACTTGAAAGCCCCTCTCTTTCCTCTCCTGCCATCTGTTGCTGCAAACTTGCCTCATTTCACTGGGACGCGCTGCTTTGAGTGGCTTTCATATATTTTCCCTCCTGACTGGATCAGTACCTCTCTGCAGCGCCGGTGGAGCTGACAGGGAGTTCCTGGCACCACATCAAGGGAGCTGGAGCTGCGTGAAAGCCTTTCACAACCAAACACACACTCCTTTAAGGCGTACAGAGGAGTGTGTGCTGCTGTACGCTGACAGACGCAGACGGGCCTTGTTTTAGTTCAAATAAACGTTGCATCCCATAGCATCGTCTGTCATTGTATATAGCCAGAGATGTCATAAACGTCAAAACAGTGCGGTGGACGAGCGGAAAACGAATGTCTGAGGGAAAACTTAAAAAATATACGAGTGGTGGGCTGAGCTGCCAGTTTATTAGAAACACCTGTCTTACATATGGCACATTGGCCATTGCAGTGACAACGCCCTGTTTTATCAGTAACATCTACACTATACGGACAAAAGTATGGGGACACCTAAAGGAGCTTTTATGAATCCATAGGCATTAATATGGACCTGGTCCCCCTCTTCCGGGAGGCTTTTGGAGCAGGAGGTCAGGACTGAGGGGTGTGAGGGTCCCCCCTCCACCAAACTTTACACTTGGTGGAGTCAGACAAGCACCGTTCCCCTGGCAACTGCCAAACCCAGACTTGTCCATCAGATTTCCAGACGGAGAAGCGTGATTGGTCACTCCAGAGAACACGTCTCCACTGCTCTAGAGTCCAGTGGCGGCGCTTTACTCCACTGCATTCCACGCTTTGCACTGCGCTTGGTGATGTAAGGCTTGGATGCAGCTGCTCGGCCATGGAAACCCATTCCATGAAGCTCTCTACGCTGTTCTTGAGCTGATCTGAAGGCCACATGAAGTTTGGAGGTCTGTAGTGATGGACTCTGCAGAAAGTCGGTGACCTCTGCGCACTATGCCCCTCAGCATCCGCTGACCGCTCTGTCATTTTACGTGGCCGACCACTTCGTGGCTGAGCTGCTGTCGTTCCCACTTTGTTATAATCCCACTGACAGTGGACTGTGGAATATTTAGTAGTGAGGAAATTTCACGACTGGACTTGCTGCACAGGTGGTGTCCGATCACGGCACCACGCTGGAATTCACTGAGCTCCTGAGAGCGACCCATTCTTTCACTAATGTCTGGAGAAGCAGTCTGCAGGCCGAGGGGCTCGGCTTTATACACCTGTGGCCACGGAAGTGACTGGAACACCTGGATTCAGTGATGTGGATGGGGGAGTGAAGACTTTTGGAAAAATAGTGTATAATCCACAGGTAGGTATTGAAGGTGGACATGGAGATGGTTGGTGTGACAGTAGAGGAGGCAGTGGACAGGGCGAGATGGAGGCAGATGATCCGCTGTGGCGACCCCTAAAGGGAGCAGCCGGAAGAAGAAGAAGTGTATAATCCACAGGTGTTCAGATATGGACATTAATGACTTGAACATTTCTCCAAAAATATATACGATCATCTGAGAACATGAGAACAGATGAATCCTCCCACACTCGACCCTTAATTCTGTATCAGTGCTACTGAACTCACTTCCCACAAATAAGCATGAAAGCACCTTATATATGAAGAACCGTGAGCCGTTTATAGCAGCGAGATCATCTCCAGCTGAAAATCACCCCAAACCAGCCTGAACGGCGGAATATCGCACAGGTTAATTAACCTGACTCCTTTAAAAGAGCTCGTTAATAATGACTGCACTCAGCTAATTTATTCAGCATGTAAATTCATTCTTAAACGAGGGGGTCACTCGAGGCACAACTACACGTTTTGTGCATTTCGTAGTGATTTTATTGTGTGTGTGTGTATATATATATAATGCATATGATATATACACTCACTGGCTATGTATATGATATATATGATATATACAGTGACTGACATATATATATATATGTGTGAATGAATGACAGATTTGTACATATATTGATATATAAATATATTGACTGTATATATGATGTATATATGATTATATACACTATATACTGACTATATATATGATATAGATGATATATACAGTCACTATTTGTGATATATATTATACATATGCACTTATTGTTCGTATATATGATGTATATAATATATACACTCATTGATTGCATATGTAATATATGATGTATTCAGTCATTATCTGTATATATGATATAGATGATGTATACACTCACTGTACATGTGATATGTATCATATATACTCTCACTGATGAAGCTTATTTTGTCCAATCATAGAGCTTTAACACAATATGAATGGGGAAGAATCCTAATCCAAATTGCGTAAAATCCTGTGATTAATCCTGATTATTTGAACTATTTGACAGCTGTAATTAAGACAGGAGTCGTGTTATTAGGATTTATTAGGATTATTGTTCTGGAGTTGAAAGATTTGCCTGTTTTCTCTGTAGTTATGATTGGATATTCACAGTTACAGCATCGCTGGCCCTTTTTAATGTCTGCATCAGAAATCTGCCAGAAAAAGTCAACCTCATCACACTGTGTGGCTAAAAAGTGAGTTTTAATCACTGGTAATATTCGCTTTGCTCTTACCTGTCAGGTAGGATTTCTCATTTTAACACAGCAACAGGAAATCCTGATCCGACTGAATAGGAAGTCCTCTGACATCGCTCCTCATCGCACCAGGGAGCGGCTGAATGGGTTAACAAGAGCGCTGTATAGGAAGAAGATGAAGAGATTACTTTTTCTAATCTTATGCAAATCTGCAGTATATATGCGAATCCACAGAGCTGAGACGACTGAGATTTCTCTCTTCCTGCCAGTGTAACAAATCCTACAGCGTGATCCGGTTATTATTTTTACCATCAAAGAGCAGCGAGGTGTGTTATTATCTGAGTCTGAGTCTGATTTGTGGTTTAATCCACTACCTCAGCGCGTGACTGAGCAGATAACTGTCTCTGAACGCCGGCCAACTCTGAAGAGCCTCCACTCCACCGTCAGCGAGCGCCTCAGTGATAATCACACAGGCCGCATTCGTCACTTCAACCGTTTGGAGGAACTCCAGGCAAAATCGAGCCAGGAGGCCTCCACGGCGCGCACGCGCACTCGGGACACTCACTAATCAGCCGCTTTGTTTACGAGGGCTTTGATCATTAGTTTAGGAGAAAATTACAATGATCAGTGCTCTCAGTTCACGCCCCACTGTCTGGACTGGGTCAGGCTGCTGCATCTGCCCACTAGATGGCGGCATAGAGCTGTACAAGTTCCTAACAGTGACACATAGATCTGTTTTCAGGACAAACGCTTGTCTCAAGTGTATCGTATAGGTGTCAATAAAGCATATGTATATGTAATAATGTGTTTATATATATATATATAATATTCCTTATTTATATAATATGTATCTATATGCATATATTTACTCATAAACGTAAACGTATGTGTGGGTGTATGTGAGTACCTATATGTCATAACAGTGTCCTATATGCATATGTTAAATACATATGTAATAATAATCTGTATAATATCTTATACATGTATCATTAAAGCCTATGTGTATTATACCCATGTATGTTTATATACATTTCAGTTCTTGACATAATTTGAAAATGCCTGCTGCCCTTGTTGTGTATCAATTTCACAATGAATGGACCAATAGAAACAGCCCAAAAGTACTTGGACAAACACCTGGTTCCATTGATTTACATTAAAAGTAAAGCATGTTTTGTCTCCTGTAAAGTTATATATATTTGTTTGTGTGTGTGTGTGTGTGTGTGTGTGTGTGTGTGTGTGTGTGTGTGTGAATATGAATATGTAACACAATTTAAAATCTAAATCTATGCCTAACTTTAACTAAAACGAATGCTAGTTTTGTAAGACTCTCCTTCTGAAGTCAGGAGTGCTGGGTTTATTGGTCCTGATTTTTCTGTGGTAAATTCCTGCACTGCAGGTGTTGCTCAGACTGAGCTGTCCACGTTTCTCCAGATAAACTCCAGCGGTTTTAACCTGATCTCTGTATTTTACCGTCAGTTACCACAGACAACGCCTTCGACACGCTTCCCTGAACTTAGAAACCCCAGAAAGGCCACCAACTATAAACTCACTACAACAGAAGCCTTCAAATATGTATTTCAGCAGGGCGTT
Organism: Pygocentrus nattereri; assembly: GCF_015220715.1. Lineage (NCBI taxonomy): Eukaryota > Metazoa > Chordata > Actinopteri > Characiformes > Serrasalmidae > Pygocentrus > Pygocentrus nattereri. The sequence continues at coordinate 32,692,102 of NC_051235.1, forward strand.
AATAAGATCTGCAGTCAGCGTTTTAAATGAAGCTGTGAATCTGAATGAATCGCTCTTTCAGAAGTGGCACTCGTTTTTCAGAGGGAAGGATTTGCAGTAATTCATTTCTGGGCTTTGGCCACTTAACATTACCAAAAAAGACCCTTATTAGTTCCACAACAGGGAAATTCCCCCATAACTGGGGGTTAGGTGTCTTGCTCAAGGGCACCTCAGTCATGTGCTGTCAGCTCTGGGGATCAAACCAGCGACCTTCCGGTCACACCTCAGTGACACTGAGGTGTTTAGAAACTCCAACAGCACTGCTGTGTCTGATCCACTCTCACCAGCACAACACACACTGACACACCACCACCACCACGTCAGTGTTACTGCAGTGCTGAGAATGACCCACCACCCAAACAGTACCTGCTCTGTGAGGGTCCATGGGGGTCCTGACCACTGAAGAACAGGGTAACAGAGTATCAGAGAAACAGATGGACTACAGTCTGTAACTGTAGAACTACAGAGTGCAGCTATACAGTAAGTGGAGCTGATAAAGTGAGGAGGACAGTGAGGACAGTGAGCGTAGAAACGAGGAGGTGGTCAGAACATTATGCCTGATTAGTGTTTATACATATTTTATGTTTCATTTCTGTTCCCAATCTGTTAAATTCATGTAACACTGGACTCTGGATCAGTATAACCGTATTCTGTGGAGTGAATCAGCTTTTCTATCGGTCAGTCTGATGGACGAGTCTGGGTTTGGCGGTTGCCAGGAGAACGTTACCTGCCTGACTGCACTGTGCCAGCTGTAAAGTTTGGTGGAGGAGGGATGATGATACGGGGCTGTTTTTCAGGGGTTGGTCTAGAACCCTCCGTTCTAGTAAAGGGGAATCTTAAAGCTTCAGCACCGAGACATTCTGGACTATTATACACTTCCAACTTTGTGGCAACAAGCTTTCCTGTTCCAGCAGGACTGAGCCCCAGTGACCAAAGCAGCTCCATACAGGCCTGACTGTGCGAGTTTGGTGTGGAAGAACTTGACTGACCCTCACAGAGTCCTGACCTCAACCCCATCCAACACCTTTGAGATGATCTAGAACGGAGGTTGTGAGTCAGACCCTCTCGCCCAACATCAGTGTCCGACCTCAGGGATGCTCTTCTGGATGAATGGACACAAAGAAGAGTGGAAGCTGTTCCTCCATATTAATGCCTTATTAATGGGATTCATAAAAGCTCCTGTAGGTGTAGGGGTCCCAATACTTTTGGCCATATAGTATGTGTGTGTGTGTGTGTGTGTGTGTGTGTGTGTACGTGTGTGTGTGTGTGTGTACATTCTATACTATACATTCAGAGTTTGACTCTCTCCTGTTTATCAGTCGTCATGTGAGGGAGAGTTAGTTGTTGTGCGCCTGTGATATTGAAGACATTTGACCAGGGGGTGGGAACACATTAGGGGGGCTCTGAGAGAAGCGTTTTAATCTGATTCTCTGAATGGGATTATGTGGGTTTCTCCTAATCTGGACTAAACGCGATAAAACAGGTCGGAAGGTGCGCGCGGGCGAGGAGGGAAGTGGCTTTGGTGAAGCAATCAAGAGATGAGAAAGATAAAGGGATTAGATTCCCTCTGATAATCTCACACTCTGCATAGCGCTGGGTTCTGTTGTTGTGAGAGGGCGGAAGACGGATTTAAATGGGAAATGAAGCTGGTATAGATGCGTTTTTGTGTCCTGCAACCCGGCACTATAAAATTAACCTGTTTACAGAAGCAACATGACTAACTGCACGTTCCGCATGTTTATCTATGCATGTATTTATCATTTTTTTCCAAAAAACGTGTGTAAAATATACATTAAAACTAAATTCGGTGAAATACAGATCATTTAAACCCCGTATTTAATTGAAAATGATACAAAAAAAGAACAAATTGAAGGTTGAAACTGAGAAATTTCATTGTTTTCTGAAAATTATTTGCCCATTTAGATTTTTTTTCTTTGCTATTTCACGTTGAAAAACGTTATTCTTGAATCGTTGCACGATCTGCTTGGCATTTTATACCCGATCATGTTACTAATCTACTGCCAATCAACCACCAGGTGTTTTTTTAAGCATCACACAACTTTACCGGCCTTTTGTTCCCCGTCCCAACTTTTCTGGAACATGTTGCTGGCATCAAATTCACAATGGGCAAATATTAAAAAATAAATAAATAAACGTTCAGTTTGTTGTCCTCATAGTATTTTCAGTGAATTGCAGGGTCTAAATGATTTGCACATTTTTATTTACATTTTCACAGCGTCCAAACTTTTTTGGAAATGGGGTTGTATGTTTACTTCCTGTGGTCATGCCCTTAAAACTCCGATGTGAAAACGCACCTGACTAGCAAACGATTTTGATGATTATTCTAACCCAGAAACTAAACAGGGGAATTTTTATTATTTAGAAGTTTAATTTCTAATTTCTTACTGTTTTGAATTCATTTATTCATCCATTTATTAAGATCAGTGCCAAGTAGATGCTAATATGAAAAATATGAAGGTGAAAAACTGACAAGTGTTGGTTCTCCACAGTTTCAATTGCATATTTTTAATAAACATAAATAAATAAATAATATTTCCTCACTATTTTAATCTGTAACACTACATAACACAATTTTTCTGACAAAACTGCAAAAACAAAAATTATTAAATCCAGTTAAATTAAATTAAAATCTATTTTTTCTATTGTTAACATTGACATTACTATTAAATTATTCAACTTGGCTTAAAATGAGTGTTTAGGTCAATACATGTAGTATAAATATGACCTTATGTTAATGAGGATATTTAAATATTTGAATATAAGCTTGAAATCTTGGTCTCTTATACAGAACTGAATGTCCTGGTTCTCTTCTCATGGAATGACTCTTTCATTTATTTGTAATATGAGCAGGTTCCCACTGTAAACAAGAGCTGAGTCTCAAAGCCGGGACCGGAGCATAAATAATTAAGAAATAAATAATAAATAAATGTCATTTTTCCATCTCGACCGGCGATCAGGCCTTATTTAAGGGTTTAAGAGCTCCGGACGGCCCGGCTGGTGTTGCCGTTTAATCTGATTGATTTGTTACACGGTGAAGGGATTTGATCTTCATGCTTCATGGATCTGATGCTTTACACATGAATCCAGGAGGAACAGAGTTTTTGTGTGTAAGTGGTTTTAAAGTGATGGTTTGGCCTGAAATCCAGCTTGAACACAGAACGCTGTTAAACCCCACATTTAACTGAAAATAATATAAAGACAACATACAAGAAGTGTGTGATTGGTGGTGACCAGTGGTCAGGACCCCCATGGACCCTCACAGAGCAGGTACTATTTGGGTGGTGGGTCATTCTCAGCACTGCAGTAACACTGACGTGGTGGTGGTGTGTTTGTGTGTGTTGCGCTGGTACGAGTGGATCAGACACAGCAGTGCTGCTGCAGTTTTTAAGCACCTCAGTGTCGCTGCTGGACTGAGAAAAGTCCACCAACCAAAACATCCAGCCAACAGCCTCCTGTGGGCAGCGTCCTGTGGGCAGCGTCCTGTGGGCAGCGTCCTGTGACCACTGATGAAGGACTAGAGGATGACCACCACAAACTGTGCAGCAGCAGATGAGCTGTCGTCTCTGACTTTACATCTACAAGGTGGACCCACAAGGTAGGAGTGTCTAATAGAGTGGACAGTGAGTGGACACAGTGTTTAAAAACTCCAGCAGCACTGCTGTGTCTGATCCACTCTCACCAGCACAACACACACTGACACACCACCACCACGTCAGTGTTACTGCAGTGCTGAGAATGACCCACCACCCAAACAGTACCTGCTCTGTGGGGGTCCATGGGGTTCCTGACCACTGAAGAACAGGGTAACAGAGTATCAGAGAAACAGATGGACTACAGTCTGTAACTGTAGAACTACAGAGTCCAGCTATACGGTCAGTGGACAGTGAGCGTAGAAACGAGGAGGTGGTCAGAATGTTAGAGCTGACCAGTGTAGATGTGCCTTTCTGCCTGGTTCCTCAGTAAAGAGGAGAATTGTGAAATCGTTTGACTCTTATTTTGACCCTCGTTACACACTAAGACTTATTAATGAGTAATAGAAGTGTGTAATAATACGTTGGGCCTGCTGGCGGAAGCGATACACCACTAAAAAGACCTTTCTAAATCAGGCTGGAAGAAACAGCGCCCTCTTCTGGACCCACCGCAAACAGGCCATCTCACTTCACTGTAAAATAAATGACTTCTTTTTAATATTTGTTTCTTATGAACTATTCACGCTTCTTCTTCACTGTTTTAGCTTTTTAAAGCACGTCTGTGTTTGATTATTGATAAGTTTGCGTCGCGACGCTCCACTGCACCTTCACACACAGACACGGCTGTCTGAGATCGAGGACGATGCAGGCAGGCTGAGTGTGGGTTTAATTTTATTCTCATGTTATTCATTCATAATTCATGAGTTTGTGTTGCGCATGAGTGTAACTTCACGGTGACTGGCTGAGCTGGAGTGGAGCGGCTTTATCACTCCGGATGCATAACATTGTCCAACACTAGAAGATCCAAACACGAATTATACATCATCTCCTACAGCACTGTGCAAAAGTCAGAGACCAGTTTCGTTTATTTTCTTTCCAGCTTCCGCTCTTTCCAGGAGCCTCACTTCCAGCTCCTCAAAGAACCTGCAGACACGCCTCCAAAGCTCAGTCTGAGAAGCTGGTTGATGATCAAACCCATTCAGTGGTGCTGAGATCTGGACTCTGGGGTCACTCCATCGTCCAGCTTCTTTGTTTGGTGTGTCCGTCTCCTTTTCTCAGTGAGGTTCTTCTTGATCAGCTACACGTCCTTTCAGACCCACAGCGCTGAGTGGTCTTCTCACAGTGGAAGGATGGGCAGGAACACCTGTGGATGTTTTCAGATCTGAAGCAGCTTCATCTTCTCCTCTCTCTCAGAGATCAAAGCTTTCAGTGCTGTTTATCTGATGGGGGCAGTTTTGGGGTCGACCAGTTCTTCCAGGTGGTTGTTAGGAGCCACATTTTCTCTGGAGCTTTTAAAAAGTTTTTGAACTTCCCCAATTAGTATTGCTGTTAAATGTGAAACTCAGTTTGTTCTGAACAGTGGTGGGGTCAATGTTAGGATTTGGACCAGGGTTAGGATTAGGGTCAGCGTGAGAATTAGGATTAGGTTTTGGGTTGAGGGTAATGTGAGGGTTAGGATTAGGGCCAAGTGAGGGTTTAGGATTAGGTTTTGGGGTGATGTTAAGGTAAGTGAGGGTTAGGACTAGGGCCAAAGTGAGGGTTTAGGATTAGGTTTTGCATTGACGGTAAGGTTAGGGTTAGGACTAGGGCCAAAGCGAGGGTTTAGGATTAGGTTTTGCATTGACGGTAAGGTTAGGGTTAGGACTAGGGCCAAAGCGAGGGTTTAGGATTAGGTTTTGCATTGACGGTAAGGTTAGGGTTAGGACTAGGGCCAAAGCGAGGGTTTAGGATTAGGTTTTGCATTGACGGTAAAGTTAGGGTTAGGACCAGGGCCAAAGCGAGGGTTTAGAATTAGGTTTTGCATTGACGGTAAGGTTAGGGTTAGGATTAGGGCCAAGTGAGGGTTTAGGATTAGGTTTTGCATTGATGGTAAGGTTAGGGTTAGGATTAGGGCCAAGTGAGGGTTTAGGATTAGGTTTTGGGGTGATGTTAAGGTAAGTGAGGGTTAGGACTAGGGCCAAAGTGAGGGTTTAGGATTAGGTTTTGCATTGACGGTAAGGTTAGGGTTAGGACTAGGGCCAAAGCGAGGGTTTAGGATTAGGTTTTGCATTGACGGTAAGGTTAGGGTTAGGACTAGGGCCAAAGCGAGGGTTTAGGATTAGGTTTTGCATTGACGGTAAGGTTAGGGTTAGGACTAGGGCCAAAGCGAGGGTTTAGGATTAGGTTTTGCATTGACGGTAAGGTTAGGGTTAGGACTAGGGCCAAAGCGAGGGTTTAGGATTAGGTTTTGCATTGACGGTAAGGTTAGGGTTAGGACTAGGGCCAAAGCGAGGGTTTAGGATTAGGTTTTGCATTGACGGTAAGGTTAGGGTTAGGACTAGGGCCATAGCGAGGGTTTAGGATTAGGTTTTGCATTGACGGTAAGGTTAGGGTTAGGACTAGGGCCAAAGTGAGGGTTTAGGATTAGGTTTTGCATTGACGGTAAGGTTAGGGTTAGGACTAGGGCCAAAGCGAGGGTTTAGGATTAGGTTTTGCATTGACGCTAAGGTTAGGGTTAGGACTAGGGCCAAAGCGAGGGTTTAGGATTAGGTTTTGCATTGACGGTAAGGTTAGGGTTAGGACTAGGGTCAAAGCGAGGGTTTAGGATTAGGTTTTGCATTGACGGTAAGGTTAGGGTTAGGACTAGGGCCATAGCGAGGGTTTAGGATTAGGTTTTGCATTGACGGTAAGGTTAGGGTTAGGACTAGGGCCAAAGTGAGGGTTTAGGATTAGGTTTTGCATTGACGGTAAGGTTAGGGTTAGGACTAGGGCCAAAGCGAGGGTTTAGGATTAGGTTTTGCATTGACGCTAAGGTTAGGGTTAGGATTAGGGCCAAGTGAGGGTTTAGGATTAGGTTTTGCATTGACGGTAAGGTTAGGGTTAGGATTAGGGCCAAGTGAGGGTTTAGGATTAGGTTTTGGGGTGATGTTAAGGTAAGTGAGGGTTAGGACTAGGGCCAAAGTGAGGGTTTAGGATTAGGTTTTGCATTGACGGTAAGGTTAGGGTTAGGACTAGGGCCAAAGCGAGGGTTTAGGATTAGGTTTTGCATTGACAGTAAGGTTAGGGTTAGGACTAGGGCCAAAGCGAGGGTTTAGGATTAGGTTTTGCATTGACGGTAAGGTTAGGGTTAGGACTAGGGCCAAAGCGAGGGTTTAGGATTAGGTTTTGCATTGACGGTAAGGTTAGGGTTAGGACTAGGGCCAAAGCGAGGGTTTAGGATTAGGTTTTGCATTGACGGTAAGGTTAGGGTTAGGACTAGGGCCAAGGCGAGGGTTTAGGATTAGGTTTTGCATTGACGGTAAGGTTAGGGTTAGGACTAGGGCCAAAGTGAGGGTTTAGGATTAGGTTTTGCATTGACGGTAAGGTTAGGGTTAGGACTAGGGCCAAAGCGAGGGTTTAGGATTAGGTTTTGCATTGACGCTAAGGTTAGGGTTAGGACTAGGGCCAAAGCGAGGGTTTAGGATTAGGTTTTGCATTGACGGTAAGGTTAGGGTTAGGACTAGGGCCAAAGCGAGGGTTTAGGATTAGGTTTTGCATTGACGGTAAGGTTAGGGTTAGGACTAGGGCCATAGCGAGGGTTTAGGATTAGGTTTTGCATTGACGGTAAAGTTAGGGTTAGGACTAGGGCCATAGCGAGGGTTTAGGATTAGGTTTTGCATTGACGGTAAAGTTAGGGTTAGGACTAGGGCCATAGCAAGGGTTTAGGATTAGGTTTTGCATTGACGGTAAGGTTAGGGTTAGGACTAGGGCCAAAGCGAGGGTTTAGGATTAGGTTTTGCATTGACGGTAAGGTTAGGGTTAGGACTAGGGCCAAAGCGAGGGTTTAGGATTAGGTTTTGCATTGACGGTAAGGTTAGGGTTAGGACTAGGGCCAAAGCGAGGGTTTAGGATTAGGTTTTGCATTGACGGTAAGGTTAGGGTTAGGATTAGAGTTAAAGAAAATTTTGGTCGGTTTAGTAGATGTTTAGTTGAATGTAACTAATAAGTAAATTAAGCATCTACAAAGCATCTAAAGTGGACTATCCAAATAAATTGTTACCCAAACATCTAATAAAAAATGAATAGCGTGTACTTGAGGGCTGTTTTGACAGGAAGTGAAATAAATAAGGTCTCTGATTTTTTAGTGTTTTAATATGACACCTTTTTTTCTTTTCTGCCCAGAACCTTTGATTAAGTTCTCTTTCTCTGCCAGGTCTTTTCTTGTCGCTCTGAAGCTTCTATAGGCGCTGAATTCAGATTCAGATGTTTCTAAAAATATGAAGTCGGCGCTAATCTCAGAGTAACATACGGAACTAATTAGGGATATAAATATAGAGATAATCCCTGATATGTAGGAGTGAAGTTTATTTATTAATCACGCTCTGATTTCCGTCTTGTGCCTACAGCACTGTAAGCCACTCTTCTGCTGCCAGTGCGCGCGACTTCCTCCAAAAGCATAACGTTAAAAACCGAGCGCTGCTGCTCGTCCTCTATTTCTGTCCCTTCATCTTCCTTCTCCTCTCTCTCGATATCTTTATCTTGATTTATTTATATTTCAGGGACGACGCAAGCAACGTCAGATATATCTGAGGGCAAAGGGCACGAATGCCCACATATTAACATGTTGCACAAGTACAGAAAAAAAGTGCTGAAATAATTTATTTAATCATTTGATCAATGTTATAAATCTGTATCTGATATCAGTTCACTAAAATATTCTGATTCATCTCAAATGTTATTTTCTGTATTCTACACAAAACAAAAATAGCATTTTTGTATTAAATGGCCATTAAATTACATTACCTGTTAAAAGTCTGGGCCCACCAGGTGCAGGTGGAATGGCAGGTGGGCATGAAGACATTGGGGATTTGCATAATCATACATATTCATAAATCTTTTCCATCTTTAGGAAGGCTAATGTGCTCCTAAGAATAACTATAAGAAGATGAAGAATCTCTTAAGCATAAAAATGGCATATAAACGTATATATTGACTTTAATGGTTTACATTATGAATTAACATATAAATTACTCATCAGCTTCTGTATCAACCACCATGATTTTTCAGTTCCTATTAAGAAGTATCTACTATAAATTATTCAGTATCTACTCTGAATTATTCAGTATCTACTCTGAATTATTCAGTATCTACTCAAAATTATTCAGTTTCTACTCTGAATTACTCAGTATCTACTCTGAATTACTCAGTATCTACTCTAAATTACTCAGTATCTACTCTGAATTACTCAGTATCTACTCTAAATTACTCAGTATCTACTCTAAATTACTCAGTATCTACTCTGAATTATTCAGTATCTACTCTGAATTACTCAGTATCTACTCTAAATTACTCAGTATCTACTTTAAATTACTCAGTATCTACTCTAAATTACTCAGTATCTACTCTGAATTATTCAGTATCTACTCTGAATTACTCAGTATCTACTCTGAATTACTCAGTATCTACTCTAAATTATTCAGTATCTACTCTAAATTATTCAGTATCTACTCTGAATTACTCAGTCTCTACTCTGAATTACTCAGTCTCTACTCTAAATTACTCAGTATCTACTCTAAATTACTCAGTATCTACTCTAAATTACTCAGTATCTACTCTGAATTATTCAGTATCTACTCTGAATTACTCAGTATCTACTCTAAATTACTCAGTATCTACTTTAAATTACTCAGTATCTACTCTAAATTACTCAGTATCTACTCTGAATTATTCAGTATCTACTCTGAATTACTCAGTATCTACTCTGAATTATTCAGTATCTACTCTGAATTATTCAGTATCTACTCTGAATTACTCAGTATCTACTCTAAATTACTCAGTATCTACTCTAAATTACTCAGTATCTACTCTAAATTACTCAGTATCTACTCTGAATTATTCAGTATCTACTCTGAATTATTCAGCATCTTCTATTTACTATTCAGTATCTGCTGTAAATCGTTCAGTAACCTTTATGATGTATTCAGTAACTATTTAGAATTATTCAGTATTTTCTTTGAAATCAACATGTTTCTGTGCATCTGTGGGCGTGAGAGTGAGGAATGACCGTGTAGATCTTTTTGGGGATACTCATTAACGTAAAAGGCGTGAAGACTGACTTGTCTGTATCCGTCTTAGAAGAGCTGTGTGAGCGCACTTGATTGAACTCGTCCTTTCGGTTCCCTTTTGTTCTGAGGTTCCGAGTTTTGCTGCGAGAGGTCCTGGGAAAATTTAACTCTCATCTGATAAAGAGGAGCTGAGGAGGAAGGCGATGGGGTGGGGTTTAAAATCCCGTCCCAAATCATTTATTTTTCCTGATATCACTCTATTATGGATCAGCCCCCCACCCCACCTCCCCCCCCAGCTCAGAAAGGCTTAGAAAGTCTCCCCTAATGGATAACAGCGCTGATCCCGGCCGGCTGTACACAGCAAGACGGATAAATTACTCTCGCTCTCAAACCCCCACCAGCTGCCGGAGAGTGACACCGGGTTAGAGAAGCTTTCAAAGCCACGACGCCCAAAAATCTTCTCCCACTAGCAGCGAGTAGAACCCCTGCAGCTACAGCTTCCTCTAAACTCCACATTCGCGCTCAAACATCCCAGAGTCTCGGAGTAAAATCAGGTCAAGCATGTATAAAAACCTGTTTTGGCTCTAGTTGATTAAAATATCCAGCGCTGTGTGAAAGAGACCATCTTTCATTTATTCATTTACAGTATACTGTAATACTGAGGCTTGTCATTCAGTAACTACAGGGGCTTCAGTGCAAACTGGCCGAGCCTGGTGGGCTCTGGCCATTTAGGTGTTTATAGAACATGAAGTAATATCAGAGTTCAGTGAGTCACTCCTTCCCTTCATTCTAGCCTCCATTCTTTCCAGGAGCCTCACTTTCAGCTCCTGGGGGCAGTCGTGGGCTGGAGGTCAGGGAACCAGCCTCGTGACCGGAAGGTCGCCGGTTCGCTCCCCAGTGCCGACAGCACATGACTGAGGTGTCCTTGAGCAAGACACCTAACCCCCAACTGCTCCCCGGGCGCTGCGAATTGGGCTGCCCACCGCTCCAGGCAAGTGTGCTCACTGCCCCCTAGTGTGTGTGTGCTCAATAGTGTGTATGTGGTGTTTAACTTCACGGATGGGTTAAATGAGGAGGTGAAATTTCCCCGTTGTGGGACTAATAAGGGTCACTTAATCTCAAAGAATCTGCAGACACACCTCCAAAGCTCAGTCTTAGAAGCTGGTTGATGATTTTGTCAAGTGATCAAACCCATTCAGTGGTGGTGTAACCAGAGCTGGTTTATGAGGAACCTGGCCGCTTCCTATTTCCACCGTTATATTAAAAAAAAAGAAATTTCTTCTTAAACCCTCTTACACAATTTTGACAAAGGAGCTGACTCACCAGTGTTCTCCTATCTGGGATTTGTTCTTAGGTAAGAGCAGAATCTACACACACTCAAGAGCACAAAGGTGAGAACAGTTCTGCGCTTTAAGAGCACGTCATGAATCTGAAGTAGACGTTTTCTTAGGATCTTTCTCAAGAACATATTTAAGAACAAACTTGGAAAGATATTGGTGAATGAGGCCCAATGTTTCTCAGGATTGAAAGAAATCTGTATAATATAAACATAATGTCCATAACATTAACCCTGTATTGCACAGTGTTGCCATATGGCAACAATTACTTTCTCTCAGTTTTAATAAAATGTAGAAGTATAAAAATCTGTTTTTTCCCATTTAATTGTGGAAAAGGGGGCTTATACATTGAAGGGAAAAATACTTTATGACATCACATGACTAGGAGTTCTTACTATGATGTTGTTACTACCATACATTCCAAAGACCAAATGAAATTGCATTTATTTCCAGTGTTTGTATATAGTGGGTCGTGCATTTCACTGAGGATGAGATGGATTTGTTTGGTCTTGTTTTCAGTAAAAGGACGTTTTTAGAGAAAAATTACATTTTAGATTTAGATTACATTAGATTTTATGGTGCTATGGTACAATGGCGCACTGTTGCCACATGGCAACAATTTACCAAATACCACTTTAAAAAATATTTGTATTTTTCCAAATATTTCCATTATGATTAGCAAAAACACATTGAAACATTTTTATAATGTGCAATTAATAATTTATGCAATAGAGGGTTAAAAAGATGATGTGAGAATCCGGAATTCCTGTGCATAATGGACAATGATGAAAGCCAGTACTGCATGCCGGTGACCTTCAGTCCCTCAGACAACACCACATTAAAAACCCACATGCTTCTCTAATGAATAGAACCATGTTGGTGGCAGATCAGGAATACTGCGGAAAAACATTGCCAGTAAACACAGTTTATTGCTTCAAACAAAATTATAACGCCCTAATAATTTTCCCCTCTCCCTTCAGTTTCCCATGACAAAATCTTTGTATCCCACCTCCTGCCCTTCTTCCCTTACTGCTCTCTCACAGTGCAACGGGGGAGTCCCTGGCTTCCTTGGTCTCAGCAAGCCACCCGCAACTCCTGTCCAAGCTTCTCAGAGTTCCTCCTCTGTCCCTATTTCAGTGTCAAACGTGGTCCAAACTCACAAAATGCAAGTTAAGACTCTATAACGCAAAGCAGAAGCCATATATCAACAACATACAGAAACACTGCCTACTTCTCTGGGCTAAAGCCCATCTGAGATGGACTGATGCACAGTGGAAATGCTTGCTGTGGTCTAATGAGTCCACCTTTCTTTTTGTTTTTGGAAATAATGGACATCATCACGACAGTCCTGATTGTTTTTCTTGTTCAAAGTCCAGAGTATGTCATGGTGTGTTAGTGGATAACCTGCACAACTGTGAAAACACCATTAGTACTGCGGGGCACATATGCGTTTTGGAGCAACAGATCGCTGCTGTTGGAGCAAAGTCTCAAACTCTGAAACGAAAACTTTCCAGAGAAGGAAAAACATACTTTAGTTTTATTATATGTCAGCGGAAACAGACTTTTTTCCAAGACATTTGGGACATTTAGTTTGGTCTGATCATCATGGAATTTAGGCACAATGTAAAGGGCAACAGTCTCACTTTGAAAGGGGATTGGGTGGCTGTGATCCCACATCATCTTACATTTGTATGATTATTAAACAGTGACATTAACAGTGAAACAGTAAAGAAAATTAAATGTCCCCATAAACGGTGGGGGGGTGGGGGGTGGGTGGGGCTTGCAATGGAATACTGACCCGGGGATTTTAAAAAAAGAAAGGAGCTGAAAAAACAGAAATGGAAGTACAGGTTTTTATGCTGCCTCCTAGAAGATGTCTTTTTTGGGATGTTACTGCTGTTTCAGCAGGACAGTATCAGGCCGCGTTCTCCACCAAAACAAGGCTTCACAGTAAGAGAGTGCAGGTGCTTGACTGACCTGCCTGCCGTCCAGGCCTGCCTCCTCTTGACAACGCAATTTACCACAACAGAGACGCTGGACTGGTAAGCAGCTGAATTTTTATATCAAGCAAGACCAGGAAAATATTCCACTTTCACAGCTACAACAGTTGCTGTCAACAGATGCTGAACATTGTTCCAAGGAAAAGTGATGTAACTCAGTGCTAAACACGCTCCGGTTTTTGGAGGATACTGCAGGATTCAAATGTAGAATAACCTTATATATAAAAGACAAAGTCAATTAGTTGGAATATTAAATGTAATTTTAATGTACAGTCTTTCTTCAGCTCCAAGAGGATTTGCAGAACATTGCTGTCTTACCTTTTCAGTGATATCCCATTAATAAAGGGGATGGAAGGTGGGGAGGGGGGCATGTTTTTGACATTTTGTTAACTGGACAATGGAATCTCAGTTCAGCACCCGGGCTCTTCTTCTGGGAAACCATGCTGTTGATAATGCTGTATGTGGTTTATTGCCTTATTGAAATATGCAAGGCCTTCCCTGAAAGAGACGCCGTCTGGATGGGAGCTTATGTTGTTCTAAAACCTCTATATACTGTTTAGCAGTGATGGAGCCTTTCCACATCTGTAAGCTGCCCACGCAATGGGCACTAATGCAACCCCAGACTATCAGACATGCAGGCTTTTCAACTGTGCGCTGATAACAAGTTGGATGGGCCTCTTGAGTCCTCGGGACACAGCGTCCATGGTTTCCAAAAAGAATTTCAAATTTTGATTCATCATGACCTCTGGCCCAGAGAAGGTGGCAGCATTTCTGGATCGTGTTGACGTTTGGCTTTTTCTCTGCCTGATGCAGCTTTAACCTGTTTGTGGATTGTATCATCAAATCAAATCAAATTTATTTGTATAGCGCTTTTTACAACGGATGTTGTCACAAAGCAGCTTTACAGGATTTCAGAAAAGACAAAGATTGTAGAGTGAACTGTGTTCACAGACACTGGTTTCTGGAAGTGTTTCTGAGCTCATGCAGTGATTTCAGTTCAGAATCAGGCCTGTTTTTAATGCAGTGCTGCCTGAGGGCCTGAAGATCACGAGCGTCCGGTACTGACCGTCGGCCTGGTCCACTGCGTACGGTGATTGCTCCAGATTCTCTGAATCTTCTGATGATATTATGTACAGTAGATGGTGGGATTTCCAAAGTCTTCGCAGTTTTACATTGAGGAACATTTTTCTGAAGGTTTTTCTCAGGCTGGTGATCCTCTGCCCATCTCTGCTCCTGAGAGTCTCTGAGAGACTCCGCCTCTCTGAAAAGCTCTTCCATACTCAGTCATGTTAGTTACAAATTTGCTCCTCCAGCTGTTTTTTATTACCACCACTTGCTTTTCTGTCCCGACTTTTCTGAGATGCGTTGCTGCCATTAAGCTCTAAATGAGTGAAGGTTTTCATGAAATGGTAAAATGTCTCACTTTCATCATCTGACATGTGTTCTGTGTTCCACTGTGAATAAATTATGGGTCTATTGCATTTTCATGAAGTAAATTATACGCATTTGGCTGAAGAGCTGAAGAAATCCCAGTTTCTGAGGGTTATTCACCTTTACATACTGGGCTCACAAAAAAAACCATCTCAACAATTCTAAAAAAAGCCAAAACTCAACATAGACCACAGTCCCTACAGGGCACAGTGAAAAGTGATAAGAAAGAGTGGAGTAAAGTACAGAGAGCTGTTTGAAGAGCGAGTGCGGGTGTAATAGTGCACCCCGTGTGTTATTTTGAGACGCGGCTGAAGTGTTATTTTTTTGGTGGCTGTATTTGTGTCAGTAATCAAAGCTAAGCCGGTTCTTCTCCAGCGCTTGAAGCAGCAGAAAAAACAGAGCTCAGGAAACAGAAGCTCATGAAAACAGAGGTAACTGGAGTTTTTTTCAGAGAGACGTTAAAAAGCAGGGAATGAGAGAGGAAGAGAAAGAGGGGGGAGTGGTGCTGATGGAGGAGGAGAGGGGTGTTTAGTGGCATTAATGTAACCTCGTTTGACCCCTGAGCTGAGTGAGACGGAGAATCCTCAGCGATGTGTTTTGGACGACTGCTCTGATGAAATTGAAGATTATTTCAAAGCCACCAGAGAAACAACTGTCCACCAAAACCTCAGAGCAAGAAATGAAATGAGCTTTTCAATCATGATAAAATCTCCTTAAACAGACTAATAATCTTGCTTGTTAGAGAACAAAGCCTCAATCCCAGAATACAGAACACTTTTGTTGTTGTTGTTAAAGCGATCACTTGGCCCAAAATCTCATTTTTCCAGTGGTGGACAGTAACTGAGTAACTGAGTATCTGAGTAAATGTAATTAGTTTCTGTACTTTAGTATTTTTGGTGTATCTGTACTGAAGTTTCTCCGTTCTGGGCGACTTTTTCCTTTCACTCCACTACATTTCAGAGTCTAATATCCGACTTTTCCCTCCTACATTTTGAGAAATCTGTCATTCCTTTTGGTTTCTGTGTGTATAAAAACGTAACATGTCAAAACGAAAGAAGCGCAAAGCCAGAGCACCAATCAGGGCCCAGCGGTCACTTTGTTTAGAGCTGGTTTTGACCTGTTGGTCATACCGACCCAGTGCAGCACGCGGTTCAACGTCAGCGCAGCAGCGTAAAACTTTGGGAGAGTCTGTTCAACATAAATGATGAACTAACCTAACTTTGTGTAAATAGAGCTCAATATAGAAATATGTCCACATATGCAGTCGAGACTGACGCGGCTTTTTTCTGAATTTCTACAAACACCGTTTCATTTTATAGTAAATGAGTTTGGGCTGGTTAATGTTTATGAACAGACGCCTACAGATCAACATAGTAAAGGAGCTCATCTGTGATCCTGAGTTTAAAGCCAGTTTTTATTCAACTTAAACTTGGAACTAAGTTGTAAATAAATCTGAAACTGAAACTTTGCTTGTGTGTAAAAAGTGATTTCAGAGCCACTCGGTTCTCCCTGATGGAAACTGTTTACCTTCAGTGTTTTGTGCTTCTGATCATTTTAATAGACGTCAGCGTCACTAATTAATGACCTTCTATTAAAAGACTGGTTTACCAAGAGAGACGCTGGAGGACTTTCACCTGAAATGAGTTCATGAAGCCAGTCTGGTTATAAAAATGATAACAGGACATCAGAGCCAGAATTCCTCTTTTAGTACTTTTACTTTATACTTAAGTACATTTGAAGGGAAATACTTTAGTACTTTTACTCCAGTGGAGGTCTAAAGGGAGGAACTTCTACTTTTACTGGAGGAATATTTTACCCTGGGTGTCTCGACTTTAACTCAGGTACAGGGTTTATGTTCTTCATCCAGCACTGAATGACTACAACACAGATATAGACACTTTATTTACATCCAGAACCACCAGAGAACCTACACGAGTCGTCTGAGTTTATATGGAATGTTGATGGTGGAAAATCTGACATAATAAATTTGGGGACTATTTTGGACCCTGTATATTTTGTTGGCCAAAATCCTCTCCAGTGATTCTCCTTTAAAGGCTGCACTGCATAGACTTTCTCTCTTTGCACCTCAGCCTGTGTGTGTTTGAGCGACACACCCAAAGTGGCCAACGGTTTTCAGCTCACTGTGACGGTGTTCAGTAAAACAGCACGGCTACTGCAGCTTTCTGAAATCTAAAAATATCAAATCTGCTCTATAACAAGCACACATGGGTCTTTACTGTGCTGGTTCAGAACTTTAATTTTTGTAATTATTTTAAACAGATGCATTCCTGAAATCATCGAGTGCTGCAGCCGGGGGGGGGGGAGTACCCCCCACCCCCCGACTTCCCACATCCCTGAAAATGGACGGTAACGACATTCTTCCTCGTATATGCAGTGTATGTTTTTTTTGCAGACTGACCTGCAGAGTGACTGTCTTAGGAATGTTCACCTCAGCATTAAGCCACTTCACTTCCTCCCATTCAAACAGTAGCAGCATCCCATTTAACACCGAAACCTGGAGCTTCCTGTCTGAAAGAATGGAAATCCTTCAGATCCCACACAGCTGGACACGTCCACCAGCGTACCCTCTCCCACAATCCCCCCACCGCAGACGCAGGGGAGCTGAGACTAAACTCCAGAGATTTTCTCTGTCCAGTGGTTTTGTCAGCTGTATGCAAATAAAACGAAAGAAAAAAAAGAGGAAAATATTACACGCTAACCACCTGCTGTCATCTGGTGTAGAAGAACCCATCTCAACCTTTTCTCCACCTCTTTTTATAAACAGTAACTTCCATCCTACATCAGCAAGTAATTTGGCCAGTATTTGTAAGTACAAGGTGGGTTTCCAAAAAAAGACCAATAAGTGTGGGTATAAGGTGGGGGTTTCCAATAAAATGACCAATAAGTGTGGGTACAAGGTGGGTTTCCAATAAAATGACCAATAAGTGTGGGTATAAGGTGGGGGTTTCCAATAAAATGGCCAGGAAGTCTAGGTTCAAGATATGTAGGTGTTTCCAATAAAATGGCCAATAAGTGTTGGTACAAGGTGGGTGTTTCCAATAAAATGGCCAGTAAGTCTAGGTTCAAGACACGTAGGTGTTTCCAGTAAAATGGCCAATAAGTGTTGGTACAAGGTGGGTGTTTCCAATAAAATGGCCAGTAAGTCTAGGTTCAAGATATGTAGGTGTTTCCAATAAAATGGCCAATAACTGTGAGTACAAGGTGGGTGTTTCCAATAAAATGGCCAATAAGTGTTGGTACAAGGTGGGTGTTTCCAATAAAATGGCCAGTAAGTCTAGGTTCAAGATACGTAGGTGTTTCCAATAAAATGGCCAATAAGTGTGAGTACAAGGTGGGTGTTTCCAATAAAATGGCCAATAAGTGTGAGTACAAGGTGGGTGTTTCCAATAAAATGGCCAATAAATGTTGGTACAAGGTGGGTGTTTCCAATAAAATGGCCAATAAATGTTGGTACAAGGTAGTTTTTCCAATAAATCAGAACGCCTCAGTAAAAGCCTTAAAAACAATAAAAACACTGGCCCTTTAAAAGCGGCGGGCAGCACAGTCCGTTCCTGTGTGTGAAATCTCAGGCACAGGACGTGAGCAGTAGATTAGTTTGGCTTTGGAGAGGAAGCCGAGGCTGACGTGACGGAAATGACTGCCCAGGCTGGAGCGGCTTGATTAGGAAGGCACTGATGAGATTAGCAGAGCTGACCGTTCCCCCCACGAGGCGGAGGACACGGCGCTTTGAAGAGGGTGCCTGATTACAGTGCTGAACAAACAACTGATGAAAAATGATCAATGTCGTATGACTAACCAAGACAGAATGTTTCGAATGCAGGACGATGAAGAGAGTCAGTCCACACTCGTGCAAACTAGGGGTGGGAATCTTTAATCAGATCACGATTAGATGTGATTTCAATTCGGGGGGGCTTATAAAAAGATTCTTGATGCATCTCCATTTTTGATTTGTATAAATAAAAGATAAATAGTGGCTTTAAAGATAAATAGTGGCTGTACTTCTGGGTGGAGAACTCACAGTCCATCAGAGTGAAAGCAGCTCAATGTATGGGTCAATTTCAGAGTCATGGCCTTTATAACAGAAACATCCTGTCTTTTGGTCCTGGGTTAAGATCTGAGAGATCAAGATAAGATTTACCACAAACTCGAATTACAGAAGCAAATCTGATCTTAATTTAGGAATCTTATCTCCTCTTACAGCATCTTATCTCCAGCTAGGGAATCTTAACCTACTCAATCGAAGTCGAAAATCACCTGTCATGTCTGTTGCCTAGCAACCGACCATACACACACACACACACACACACACACACACACACATACAAAACTTAAACATGTCATCAAAATAATGTTAATAATGTGAGTAACAGCTGCTGTTACTGACGTACAGAAGGTCAAACAGAACTAAAGCGTGATAAAGTGTAAGTAGTGAACACTGTGAGAGCGCCCCCTGCTGTTTATCAGAGCACCCCCTGTTGTTTATCAGAGCAAGTTTTCAGTTTCAGTCTCCATTTCCCAAACGCTTTAGCCGAGCGCGCTAACGTTCCTCCTCCTAATAAACAGACACACGTTCAGCTCCGCCCCCTCATTATTCTCCACCATCACTGTAATACTCCATCATCTACATTAACACAGGAAGGTGATCAGAGGGGCGGTGGAGTTCGAGTCGGCAGCGTCTGAGATGTTTAAAACGCAGAGTTAGAAGAGAAAAACATCTCCCAGTGAAAGCCGCGTTTTACAGTAGGAATAAACGGAGCTCATTATGCTGGTAGTGAACTACGCTGCCTGACTCAGCCGCCTCAGAACCAGAGAAACGGACCTTAAACAGAAGTCAGGACCCTGCTGGGGTTCATCCTGAAGTTAGGATAGGATTTAGGAGGTTTAGTCCAGTTAGGATGTTTGTGTGAGGCTGTTTTCTAATCTGGAGTTAATGGTGAGATCATGAAGGGAAGAGCTGTTATTCTGGAATAGATGCTTAACTAAACTCAGTCTAGACTGAAGTCGTCATGGAGACCCCAGAATCAAGACCAAGTTTGTTACACATATAAGTCTTGGTGAGTCACACATGTATGACATTAACACACTGAACAGACCAGAGTCTGTTAACAGGTATTTCTCTAAAGGACAAATCAAAATACAATAAACTGAATATTATAACAAAGAGTGTATGTAAAAGGAGCTGAAGCAGGAATGCACAGCTCCAGTCCTGGAGGGCTGGTGTCCAGGACTGGATCTGATTGAAGACGTTCAAGGTGAGGTTGTTTATTTTTACTCAACAATCTGAAAATCTCCATTTAAATGCTCTCTACAAGTAATCAAATCCAATATTACGCACGTGTGGAGAACCACTTAGTGTAGACGTTACCATGACAACCAGCATCTCGTGAGTCCAGTCAGAGTGAGATGAGCAGCAGTGAGCAGTGATTGTGTTTTTAACTGCTTTAAAATGACGTCAGACTCAGGAAAACGTTTGGGTTGAAATTTTTGGGTTGAGGTTAAGATTAGGGTTAGGATTAGAGCAGGTTTAGAGTTAAAGAAAATTGTGGCCAATTCAGTAGATACACTATATTTCCAAAAGTATTCGATCATCTGCCTTTACACGCATTTAAACTTGACATCCATAGGGTTTAATATAATGGTAGCTCACCCTTTGCAGCTATAACAGCTTCTGGGAAGGCTTTCCACAAGGGTTAGGAGTGTTTATGGGAATTTCTGACCGTTCTTCCAGAAGAGCATTTGTGAGGTCAGACACTGATGTTGGACGAGAAGGTCTGGCTCACAGTCTCCGCTCTAATTCATCCCAAAGGTGTTCTATGGGGTTGAGGTCAGGACTCTGTGCAGGCCAGTCAAGTTCTTCCACACCAAACTGGCTCATCCGTGTCTTTATGGAACTGCTTTGTGCACTGGTGCGCAGTCATGTTGGAGCAGGAAGGGGCCGTCCCCAAACTGTTCCCACAGAGTTGGGAGCGTGAAATTGTCCAAAATCTCTTGGAGCTGAAGCTTTAAGAGTTCCTTTCACTGGAACTAAGGGGCCGAGCCCAACTCCTGAAAAACACCCCCACACCATGATCCCCCCTCCACCAAACTTTACACTCGGCACAATGCAGTCAGACAAGTACCGTCTCCTGGCAACCGCCAAACCCAGACTCATCCATCGGATTTCCAGACGGAGAAGCGTGATTGGTCACTCCAGAGAACTCGTCTCCACTGCTCTAGAGTCCAGTGGTGGCGCTTTACACCACTGCATTCCACGCTTTGCACTGCACTTGGTGATGTAAGGCTTGGCTGCAGCTGCTCGGCCATGGAAACCCATTCCATGAAGCTCTCTACGCTGTTCTTGAGCTGATCTGAAGGCCACATGAAGTTTGGAGGTCTGTAGTGATTGACTCTGCAGAAAGTCGGTGACCTCTGCACACCATGACCCTCAGCATCCGCTGACCGCTCTGTCATTTTACGTGGCCGACCACTTCGTGGCTGAGCTGCTGTCGTTCCCAATCGCTTCCACTTTGTTATAATCCCACTGACAGTGGACTGTGGAATATTTAGTAGTGAGGAAATTTCACGACTGGACTTGCTGCACAGGTGGCGTCCGATCACGGCACCACGCTGGAATTCACTGAGCTCCTGAGAGCGACCCATTCTTTCACTAATGTCTGTAGAAGCAGTCTGCAGGCCTAGGGGCTCGGCTTTATACACCTGTGGCCATGGAAGTGGCTGGAACACCTGAATTCAGTGATTTGGATGGGGGAGTGAAGACTTTTGGAAAAATAGTGTATTTAGTTGAATATAACTTGAAAGTAAATTTAGTATCTACAAAGCATCTAAAGTGGACCATCCAAATAAAGTGTTACCTTGTATTCTATTCTGATTGAGCTATTAGTGGGATTATTAAGGGATTATTAGGCCGCATGTAAACGTGGATAATTACACATGAGACCTAATTAGTTTACTGCCATCCTAATGTACAAATCGATGTATTCAGGCCTTAAGAGAGGGACATTCTTCTCACCACTGGTGCTGATCTCTTGGGTTTTACACCCAAATACAGTAATGCGGCTAACAACTGTCAGAGGCCTGAAGCTTTTACTACGGAAACACAAAGAATTTGTAGGAGTTTAACTCCAATAAGCATCACTGCTTCCCCACTGATATATTTAGGCTTGACCTGAATCCAGAACACAGAAAAACATGCCTTAAAAACATCACATGCACAAACACACAGAAGATAATGTGCCGTTAAGCGTGAAGGAATAATATTTGTGAAATCTCAAGCCAGGTTTTTGCAATATCACGGCTTTCCCTCTTCCTCTCTACCTCCCTCCCTCCCTCTCTCCCCACCATGAGGCAATCCCTCCGCTGCCATTTCGTTCCTCCGCGCGTCTCTCCAAGTTTGTTATTGAAAAAAGGTATGAAGGGCGAAGACGCTGCACCATGATGAAACTCGCTGGCAATTTAGGCTCTCTCAAGTCCTCGAACCTGAAGGGAATATGTTCTGGGAATTAATGAATTCAACATGTGAGTCGAAGGAAAGCA
>NC_051235.1:32724195-32799195 GCF_015220715.1 Pygocentrus nattereri
CCCTCCCTTCTTTTTCTTTCCTCTCAACCTGTCCATCTGTCTTTCTCCCCTCTCTCCCTTCCCTTTTTCTCCTTTATATATTTCTTTCCATCTTTCTTCCTCTCTGTCTCTCTCTCTCTCTCTCCCTCTCCAGATTTCTTTCCCTTTCTTTTTTCTTTCCTCCTTTTTCTCTTATGTCTCTTCTCATCTCTCTCCCTTCTTGACCCCCTCTC
This sequence comes from Pygocentrus nattereri, assembly GCF_015220715.1. Classification (NCBI taxonomy): domain Eukaryota; kingdom Metazoa; phylum Chordata; class Actinopteri; order Characiformes; family Serrasalmidae; genus Pygocentrus; species Pygocentrus nattereri. Next base: position 32,724,408 of record NC_051235.1, read on the forward strand.
TCTCTTTTTCTTCTTTCTCTCTCTCTCTCTGTCTTTTTCGTACCATTCATTTTCCCCCTTTCTCTCCTTTACCCCCCCCCTTTCTCCATCTCTCTCTTTTTGCTCCTCCTCTGTCTTTTCCCCATTTCTTTTTCCCCTCCTTCTCCTCATCGTTCTCTCTTGCTCTCTGTCCCTGAGCATCACATCTGTCTGACGCTCTCTCTCTCTCTCTCTCTCTCTCTCTCTCTCTCTGCTCCTGATTTTCCTGCTGAAGGTTTTGGAGCTTCCACTGAACTAATCAGTGACAATACCAGGAAGTGTCCAGAGGAGCGGCTCGTTTTGCTGACCACTGGACTGAGCTGGACTCAGAGCTCGTACAGGTTCACACTGAGCTGAGCTGAGCTGGGAGAGCAGCTGGAGTTTAAACTGCCTGATATTTTTCTCTCTGGATTAAAACAGAAACCAGCTCAGCTGGAGAAGCTTCGTCAGGTAGGAGAGTCTTTATCTTCATTAGCCACTCCATTCTTCTCTTTTACAGGGACTAAAGCAGCAAACGCAGTGAGGAAAAGTACCATCAGCGTCCAAAACCACTAACGCTTTCTTTTTAAGGGTCTTCGTTATGTCGTTATACAATTACTGATCATTATTTATCACTGAAAGTCAATTTCTTTTACTTTTAAAAGAGGAAAAACTCAATGATTGATCAAAAAAATCAATTTTCTGAAAATATATTACAAATATATTTGTTATTTTTGGCTTATACTGACTTTTATAATGTTCTGTATTTTTAAATGTAATTATCTGCATCGTTATTGATCTGTTCAGTTCAAATTCAGTCTAAAGAGTGAAATCAGTGACTGATGCCAGTGATTTCATTCTTTTCCATGTTCGGTATTCATATTGATCACTTTTATTGAGAGCCGAACTCTTTTCCTCTGAATCCAGACGACTTTCTATTCATTTCCATGCTAAATGGTGTGAAAAGATGGTTCGATCACATCTGCCCACACATGGACGACGGTTTGGGATCAGAATCGGGATCTGCCTGATTTTTCCTTGAGTAAGAAGGAAGGAAATTCCAGGGCGCTGCGGCTGCTCGTGGGAATTGGGAGTTTAAAGTCAGCTGCGTAACCGTTTTGCGCGTCTTCAGGGACTCAGTGACAATAATAAATCCGTAAACCATCTGGCTGCTTCATCTCCACTTACACAGTAAACACAGCGGGCTGGTCTTAAGGGCAGCCTGCAGGTCAGCGCAGGGATCGAATAGGATTCAGCTCTTTTTACGGATTATAACCCACAATAACAAGTTCACACATCCAGGCATACGCAGTGTTAAAGAGCCCATATCCATCATTTTTCTCGGGTTTTATTTTCTCGTCTGTCCGTTTTACAAAATCTTTTCAAACAGGCCGCTTTTGTTGCTGCTCCTTTAAATATGCAAATGATATATGTAAATGAACTCTGTTCTGATTGGCTGTGCCTCATTCAAAAAGCAGTCCAAGCTGAAACAGGCCTTATAGCTTATATCAGTGTGATTATAAGTGGGTGGGGCTAAACTGCTGTGGATATATGAATATGTGACATCACAAAAACAAAGGCAGCTCGGTTCCTGAATATAAACCATTAATACGCTTTGAATTCAGCTGTATTTACATACTACATCACAAATAAATCACAAAACATTTTTTTCAAAGTATGGGCCCTTTAATGCTTTATGGCTCAAACCAGCAGCTAACATTACAAAAAAATTGGTCTCCCGTCAAATGAACTGATCTTAAATGTGATTGAAATATCTAATATTTTCCATTTTGAGATGGTTGTGCCCTTATTATAAGATTATCTCACTTATCTAGACATTTTATCCTGTTTTAGGTCATTTTATTACATAAAATTATCTCACAACGTTAATTTATGATCAGTTTCCAGCTCTTTCCTTACAACACGCAAAATTATCTGCCAATATGGTGAGGAAATTTTCCAAAACATGACCTGAAACAAGTAAGCAATGCTCAGAAATAAGACCAATAATCTTAAATAATGCTTACAATAATCTCAATAGGAGGAATATTAGACTTATCAACTATAGGATCATTTTACTTGACATGATACCATTTGTGCAGTGTAGGCGCTCTAATGATTTATCCACCGTTTTCTAATTGCTACTAGTCATATTTTCTAATTATAAGTGATAATTTGTAAGACTCTAAATGAAAGTGTGGTGGGTGGCGCTGTCGCCTCACAGCGAGGAGGGCTGGGTTCGATTCCCCGGCCGGGTGACCGGGGTCCTCTCTGTGTGGAGTCTGCATGTTCTCCGCGTGTCTGTGTGGGGTTCCTCTGGGTTCTCCGGTTTCCTCCTACAGTCCAAAGACATGCAGTCAGGCTGTTTGGACATGCTAAATATCCCCTAGGTGTGGGTCTGTCTGTCTGTCTGCCCTGTGATGGACTGGCGACCTGTCCAGGGTGTATCCTGCCTTCCGACCAGTGACTGCTGGGATAGGCTCGAGCCTACTTGCATCTAGTGAATATGACCTATTGTTCTATTAGTAAGTAATTTTGATTATTTTTAGACAATTATGTTTTTATTTTTATCTTAAAATAAGACTTAACTTAATGCCAAAATGCTGTTTAAAGCAATAAAAATGTCTACAAATAGGTCAAATTAATGCAATAATATGCTTATATACCACTATGCTAATGCAAAATACTATACATATATATATATATTATACTTTATATATAAAGCCCAAAATGGTAAAATCTTAAGCTTGAATTCCCTTATTATGTGGTGTCCCCACCCATTCACACTGAGCTTATGAAGAGCGTTTCATCCTGGACCTCTTTCTGAATGAGGCACAATACAGGACGGTTAATCAGAACACAGCTCATTTACATATATCTCTTAAAGGCACAGTAACAAAAACAGCCTGTTTGATTCGAAGGGATTGAGAGAGGTTAAAAAATGATCATGTAAAAATGATTTATGAAGCTCGGATGACCAGACAGACGTCCTGGGCAAATTAAGATGATTTGGCTTATATTATTCATTATGATTTGCATTGTTGGTGCATTATTAGGAGGATAAACCCGTTAACCGATACATCAGTCCAGCCCTGTGTATTTTACAGCTTGAGCTCATGAATCATGTCAGATATGTCAGATATGTTAGTTTGGAGGGGCCGGGTGTGAGACTGGGCTGATAAGTGAATAAAGAGGCCATGGAGGAGCAGAAGAGGGAGAGAACGTGTAGAGAGCAGGTGTGGCGAGTGAATCCTGTCAGATAGCGAGGCGCGAGTGATGAACATGTGCAGGAGCAGCAGAAGAGTGTCAGGCTGAGTCTCCTGCAGCTGAGCTGTGTCGCAGGCAGACAGATTGCTGGAAGCTGCTCTGTGATTAAACCTATTTTAATCCACCCAGACGGGTCAGCGTTGTAGCTTTAGAGCCATCAAACAACTGCGTTCACTGACGACTCTGTTAGTGTTTATAGAGCAATGAATGAGAAGTGAATTAAATGTACAGGTTGTTCTCTGTGCTCATACATTTCCATGTATATCTACAGAATAAACATTTAGCAAAAAATGTACGTACAGTTATATTTATTACTTCAATATTTTACCTTATTTAAGTCATTTATGGCACAAAACAAGCAATGCTATTAAGTTGCCTAATAACCTAGGAACTACCTAAGATTGCATAGCAACGCCCAAGGAACACCTTAGCAAGTAACTGGGATACCATAGTAATGCCCAAGCAACACATTAGCAACCAACTGGGATACCATAGCAATGCCCAAGCAACACATTAGCAGCCAACTGGGATACCATAGTAATGCCCAAGCAACACATTAGCAACCAACTGGGATACCATAGTAATGCCCAAGCAACACATTAGCAACCAACTGGGATACCATAGTAATGCCCAAGCAACACATTAGCAACCAACTGGGATACCATAGCAACGCCCAAGCAACACATTAGCAACCAACTGGGATACCATAGTAATGCCCAAGCAACACATTAGCAACCAACTGGGATACCATAGCAATGCCCAAGCAACACATTAGCAGCCAACTGGGATACCATAGTAATGCCCAAGCAACACATTAGCAACCAACTGGGATACCATAGTAATGCCCAAGCAACACATTAGCAACCAACTGGGATACCATAGTAATGCCCAAGCAACACATTAGCAACCAACTGGGATACCATAGCAATGCCCAAGCAACACATTAGCAACCAACTGGGATACCATAGTAATGCCCAAGCAACACATTAGCAACCAACTGGGATACCATAGTAATGCCCAAGCAACACATTAGCAACCAACTGGGATACCATAGCAATGCCCAAGCAACACATTAGCAACCAACTGGGATACCATAGCAATGCCCAAGCAACACATTAGCAACCAACTGGGATACCATAGTAATGCCCAAGCAACACATTAGCAACCAACTGGGATACCATAGTAATGCCCAAGCAACACATTAGCAACCAACTGGGATACCATAGCAACGCCCAAGCAACACATTAGCAACCAACTGGGATACCATAGCAACGCCCAAGCAACACATTAGCAACCAACTGGGATACCATAGTAATGCCCAAGCAACACATTAGCAACCAACTGGGATACCATAGCAATGCCCAAGCAACACATTAGCAACCAACTGGGATACCATAGCAATGCCCAAGCAACACATTAGCAACCAACTGGGATACCATAGTAATGCCCAAGCAACACATTAGCAACCAACTGGGATACCATAGCAACGCCCAAGCAACACATTAGCAACCAACTGGGATACCATAGCAACAGTCTATTAAATGTATAAAATTCAACCTAACCAGTAACTTAGCAACGTAAAATACCACAAGAACCACTTATCAGTATAAAAGCATTTAGTGCATTTTCAATATTTAAATAACTAAACAATAAAAATAACTCAAACTAAGAAAACCTCTCCGGGGTAAACAACCTGCTGCTGTCAACCAGTCATTACTGTATAAACCTAATAAACATACTAAAACAATCAAAAGCTCCCACATCTTTTAAACTTTCCCTGTTAATTCTGATTATTATGTCTATAGTTTTGATGTCTGGATAAGGCCGCTGTGCACAGTCCTGCGCAGGAAAAGCAGATTGGACTCACGATGCTCTAATTCAGACTCATACCGAGTGTCTGTGTCCTGTTACTGAGGAGGGAATCAGAATATATACAGATATAATGCAAAACAATGAGCTAAAACACAAGTAATGAAAACCATAAAATGATCTGCTCATGAAGTTCAAAGGCTTGAAATGGGTAGAAAATGCTGCATTTAAGATCAAATTGCTTGAAATTATAGCACAATTATAAGCGAAATACCCTGAATATTAACTGATCATTTTTCAGTCCGTTTATTTTTCCATTCTTAATTTCACCAAAGTGAAAAAAAGTGAAGGAAAGGAAATCAGTAATTTAGTGTAAATGACTGAAAACTAGTGGATGAAGATTCTGCTGTTCCTGAAACAAACTGTCTGATGTTGAAACAGGACTGAACCTGTATTTAGTCTAAAACTAAACCCAAGGACAGAGGAAGCTTTTTAGTGGTACTGAATCTAATGTAGCTTGTTTTAAGATTTCCTGACTAACTGAGGCAGAAAAGACAAATTCATGCTGAACTTAAGGACGAACTGTGGATTCAGAGACAGAAAGTAGTAGAGATATTAAAACAGGTTAATTATCTCACGTTTCTAGATGGACAGAACAACCTGTAGTGTGTATAGGGTGCAGGGGTTGAGGGGGAGGTGTGGGGGGGGACTGGCGGGGCTGAATTGCAGGAAGGGTGTGAGTGTTCAGTGGCATTAACGTAATTACCGCCCACATCACAAACCAAACAGGGAGGTCACTCTCCCCCAAACCCCCCGCACCGTGCTCCAACTTCCACCCTCCGACAACGGCAGCCTGCCCATGAGCTCTCCGTGACTCATCTACAACAGTCTTAATGACCCCTCATTAACATCCACATTTCCATATATAGGAAGAATCCGCTGTCTGATTAAACTGTTTTATTCAGTCTAGACGGTCTGATTAAACTGTTTTATTCAGTCTAGACGGTCTGATTAAACTGTTTTATTCAGTCTAGACGGTCTGATTAAACTGTTTTATTCAGTCTAGACTTTTATTCAGGCTATATAGTCTGATTAAACTGTTTTATTCAGTCTAGATGGTCTGATTAAACTGTTTTATTCAGTCTAGACTTTTATTCAGGCTATATAGTCTGATTAAACTGTTTTATTCAGTCTAGACTTTTATTCAGGCTATATAGTCTGATTAAACTGTTTTATTCAGTCTAAACAGTCTGATTAAACTGTTTTATTCAGTCTAGACTTTTATTCAGGCTAGATGGTCTGAATAAACTGTTTTATTCAGTCTAGATGGTCTGATTAAACTATTTTATTCAGGCTAGATGGTCTGAGTAAACTGTTGTATTCAGGCTAGATGGTCGGATTCAACTGTTTTATTCAGTCTAGATGGTCTGATTAAAATGTTTTATTCAGTCTAGATGGTCTGATTAAACTGTTCCATTCCGTCTAGATGCTCTGATTAAACTGTTTTATTCAGTCTAGACGGTCTGATTAAACTGTTCTATTCGGGCTAGACTGTCTGTTTGAACTGTTTTATTCATGCTAGACGGTCTGATTAAACTGTTTTATTCAGTCTAGACGGTCTGATTGAACTGTTTTATTCAGTCTAGACTTTTATTCAGGCTAGATGGGCTGATTAAACTTTTTCATTCAGTCTAGATGGTCTGAATAAACTGTTTTATTCAGTCTAGATGGTCTGATTAAACTATTTTATTCAGGCTAGATGGTCTAAGTAAACTGTTCTATTCAGGCTAGATGCTCTGATTAAACTCTTTTATTCAGTCTAGACGGTCTGATTAAACTGTTTTATTCACGCTAGACGGTCTGATTGAACTGTTTTATTCTTGCTAGACGGTCTGATTAAACTGTTTTATTCAGTCTAGACGGTCTGATTAAACTGTTTTATTCTTGCTAGACGGTCTGATTAAACTGTTTTATTCTTGCTAGACGGTCTGATTGAACTGTTTTATTCAAGCTAGATGGTCTGATTGAACTGTTTTATTCTTGCTAGATGGTCTGATTGAACTGTTTTATTCTTGCTAGATGGTCTGATTGAACTGTTTTATTCTTGCTAGACCGTCTGATTGAACTGTTTTATTCACTTTAGAGTGTCTGATTGAACTGTTTTATTCTTGCTAGACGGTCTGATTGAACTGTTTTATTCTTGCTAGATGGTCTGATTGAACTGTTTTATTCTTGCTAGACGGTCTTATTGAACTGTTTTATTCATGCTAGACCGTCTGATTGAACTGTTTTATTCTTGCTAGACGGTCTGATTGAACTGTTTTATTCAGGCTAGACGGTCTGATTGAACTGTTTTATTCAGGCTAGACGGTCTGATTGAACTGTTTTATTCTTGCTAGATGGTCTGATTGAACTGTTTTATTCTTGCTAGACGGTCTTATTGAACTGTTTTATTCATGCTAGACCGTCTGATTGAACTGTTTTATTCAGTCTAGACTTTTATTCAGGCTATATAGTCTGATTAAACTGTTTTATTCAGTCTAGATGGTCTGATTAAACTGTTTTATTCAGTCTAGACTTTTATTCAGGCTATATAGTCTGATTAAACTGTTTTATTCAGTCTAGACTTTTATTCAGGCTATATAGTCTGATTAAACTGTTTTATTCAGTCTAAACAGTCTGATTAAACTGTTTTATTCAGTCTAGACTTTTATTCAGGCTAGATGGTCTGAATAAACTGTTTTATTCAGTCTAGATGGTCTGATTAAACTATTTTATTCAGGCTAGATGGTCTGAGTAAACTGTTGTATTCAGGCTAGATGGTCGGATTCAACTGTTTTATTCAGTCTAGATGGTCTGATTAAAATGTTTTATTCAGTCTAGATGGTCTGATTAAACTGTTCCATTCCGTCTAGATGCTCTGATTAAACTGTTTTATTCAGTCTAGACGGTCTGATTAAACTGTTCTATTCGGGCTAGACTGTCTGTTTGAACTGTTTTATTCATGCTAGACGGTCTGATTAAACTGTTTTATTCAGTCTAGACGGTCTGATTGAACTGTTTTATTCAGTCTAGACTTTTATTCAGGCTAGATGGGCTGATTAAACTTTTTCATTCAGTCTAGATGGTCTGAATAAACTGTTTTATTCAGTCTAGATGGTCTGATTAAACTATTTTATTCAGGCTAGATGGTCTAAGTAAACTGTTCTATTCAGGCTAGATGCTCTGATTAAACTCTTTTATTCAGTCTAGACGGTCTGATTAAACTGTTTTATTCACGCTAGACGGTCTGATTGAACTGTTTTATTCTTGCTAGACGGTCTGATTAAACTGTTTTATTCAGTCTAGACGGTCTGATTAAACTGTTTTATTCTTGCTAGACGGTCTGATTAAACTGTTTTATTCTTGCTAGACGGTCTGATTGAACTGTTTTATTCAAGCTAGATGGTCTGATTGAACTGTTTTATTCTTGCTAGACGGTCTGATTGAACTGTTTTATTCAGGCTAGACGGTCTGATTGAACTGTTTTATTCTTGCTAGATGGTCTGATTGAACTGTTTTATTCTTGCTAGATGGTCTGATTGAACTGTTTTATTCTTGCTAGACCGTCTGATTGAACTGTTTTATTCACTTTAGAGTGTCTGATTGAACTGTTTTACTCACTTTAGAGTGTCTGATTAAACTGTTTTATTCTTGCTAGACGGTCTGATTAAACTGTTTTATTCTTGCTAGATGGTCTGATTAAACTGTTTTATTCTTGCTAGACGGTCTGATTAAACTGTTTTATTCTTGCTAGACGGTCTGATTGAACTGTTTTATTCAAGCTAGATGGTCTGATTGAACTGTTTTATTCTTGCTAGACGGTCTGATTGAACTGTTTTATTCAGGCTAGACGGTCTGATTGAACTGTTTTATTCTTGCTAGATGGTCTGATTGAACTGTTTTATTCTTGCTAGATGGTCTGATTGAACTGTTTTATTCTTGCTAGACCGTCTGATTGAACTGTTTTATTCACTTTAGAGTGTCTGATTGAACTGTTTTACTCACTTTAGAGTGTCTGATTGAACTGTTTTATTCACTTTAGAGTGTCTGATTGAACTGTTTTACTCACTTTAGAGTGTCTGATTGAACTGTTTTATTCACTTTAGAGTGTCTGATTGAACTGTTTTACTCACTTTAGAGTGTCTGATTGAACTGTTTTATTCTTGCTAGACAGTCTGATTGAACTGTTTTATTCACTTTAGAGTGTCTGATTGAACTGTTTTACTCACTTTAGAGTGTCTGATTGAACTGTTTTATTCACTTTAGAGTGTCTGATTGAACTGATTTATTCACTTTAGAGTGTCTGATTGAACTGTTTTACTCACTTTAGAGTGTCTGATTGAACTGATTTATTCACTTTAGAGTGTCTGATTGAACTGTTTTATTCACTTTAGAGTGTCTGATTGAACTGTTTTACTCACTTTAGAGTGTCTGATTGAACTTTTTTACTCACTTTAGAGTGTCTGATTGAACTTTTTTACTCACTTTAGAGTGTCTGATTGAACTGTTTTACTCACTTTAGAGTGTCTGATTGAACTGATTTATTCACTTTAGAGTGTCTGATTGAACTGATTTATTCACTTTAGAGTGTCTGATTGAACTGTTTTACTCACTTTAGAGTGTCTGATTGAACTGTTTTACTCACTTTAGAGTGTCTGATTGAACTGATTTACTCACTTTAGAGTGTCTGATTGAACTGATTTATTCACTTTAGAGTGTCTGATTGAACTGTTTTACTCACTTTAGAGTGTTTGATTGAACTTTTTTACTCACTTTAGAGTGTCTGATTGAACTGTTTTACTCACTTTAGAGTGTCTGATTGAACTGATTTATTCACTTTAGAGTGTCTGATTGAACTGATTTATTCACTTTAGAGTGTCTGATTGAACTGGTTTATTCACTTAGAGTGTCTGATTGAACTGGTTTATTCACTTTAGAGTGTCTGATTGAACTGTTTTACTCACATTAGAGTGTCTGATTGAACTGTTTTACTCACTTTAGAGTGTCTGATTGAACTGTTTTACTCACATTAGAGTGTCTGATTGAACTGTTTTACTCACTTTAGAGTGTCTGATTGAACTGATTTATTCACTTTAGAGTGTCTGATTGAACTGTTTTACTCACATTAGAGTGTCTGATTGAACTTTTTTACTCACTTTAGAGTGTCTGATTGAACTGTTTTACTCACTTTAGAGTGTCTGATTGAACTGTTTTACTCACTTTAGAGTGTCTGATTGAACTGTTTTACTCACTTTAGAGTGTCTGATTGAACTGTTTTACTCACTTTAGAGTGTCTGATTGAACTGTTTTACTCACATTAGAGTGTCTGATTGAACTGTTTTACTCACTTTAGAGTGTCTGATTGAACTGTTTTACTCACATTAGAGTGTCTGATTGAACTGTTTTACTCACTTTAGAGTGTCTGATTGAACTGGATCTAAAACTTTATAATTGTTAGATGATTTAAAAACACAGGCAGGAAGTCACTTCTCTAGTATTATTCAGGGGGTTTCGTGTGAAAGTGGGCGGCTGAGTGAAGCTGTCCGAGTGTTTGAGGTTTAGCCGTTTGGGAAAGGCTTTGCTCGTATAATCCACCTCATCTTCATATCAGCCAAATGAGAGCCGACAATGAGAGCGGTCATTCCAGCTAAAGCAGCTATCTGGGATTGGGATACGCTAAGATTGCTGATCTTTATAGTGAGCTTAAGCTCTACGCTGTGTCATAATATGTCTCTTCAGAGCAGAATTTGGTGACCCAGGTTGTGGGCAGGGGTTTAACCAGAACGATCACAGTGGAGTGGTCAGTTCAGGGCAAGTATATTTAGTGAGGTCACTAACTACTTGGACAAAACAAAATGATAGCAGTTAATGGTATTCAACTGAGCTTATATTAAGATGGCAGACCTTCACAGTAAAGTGTAAACATTCACACAGAGATGGAAAACATTTCTCTGGTGATTGTTTTATAGATGAAAGCTAACATTTTTCATAACTGGGGTGTTAAGGGAGGACTGGCCACCCCTTGGCTACAACTCTGGGGGTCTGCAAGGGCCTAGACCCTCTAACTAGAAACTAGCCTTTCAAGGCCAAAGAAAAAATCTTTTCTTACATCTTCATATAAATCTTGATGAACCCAAAGGATTTCTGACATCCTCGTTCCTTTTCACACCTTAAACTAATAAAAGTGTCCATCAAAGTGCTCCCTACCAATTTTCATCACCACACAGATACAGAAACAGAGAATTTGGTGCATGGGCGAGTTTGTGGACCCCAGAGCTATTAAGGATATTAAGGAGACGTCGCAAGGGAAACCGAGCACTTTTAGAAAGGTTTGGTACCCAAAACCTCACTTTCAGAGACCAAACTGTTATAGGAGATAAAAACATGCATTAGAACTTCTCAGACCTTCGGACAGATCATCACCATCTGGCCTGGTCAGCGTCCCTCACTGCCTGGTTCAGAGTAATCAGTAATTGCTCTGTGGTTTTCTTCTCCAGAGGATGATCCACCCTGTCTGGAGGCAGATGGCTTGGACTTTGCTATGGGCAGGTTTCCTGGTCCTGCAGTTCATCCTCAGTGCGGCTGAAGATGTTAAGGATGTCCAGCACAGTCCGGTTCTCCACAGACAAAAGCGAGAATGGAGGTTTAACACATTGCTTGCTTCTGAGGAAATAGCACCCCAGAATCTTCCTCAGCAAATCGGACAGGTAAGAGCTTCTAAGGGAACAAAATTACATAGAGAATAATTCTGTCTTGACCAGAGAAATCATCTAAAATATTGTTAATATGTTAATAGTGTTTCATTATGAAGTTGAGAATATTACAGAATTAGTCTAGATGTTTGTAGCTGTTTCAAATGACTTTATCTAGTAAAATAACCTCAGTTTATTGGTATTAAACTGTGCTTGTTTTAGTAAACTATAGATTATTTTGCTTGTTTAAAGAAAGTTCAAATAAGTGAAAAGCAAAATTATCTGCCAGTGCATTAAGAAAGTTTAGCTGTATAAAATTGCTTAAAATGAGCTTTAAAAAAATCGAATACATCGGTTAAATAGTCTTATGATATTCTCACAGCAGTGATATAGGCTGTGTAACTGACTAACTTGAACAAAACATTCTTAATATTTTAATTCATATGTTGCTTAAACGTTTATCTTTTCCAGCTGGAAAACACGCGTGCAGACGCCAATACCCAGTTTAAAATCTCTGGAGAAGGAGTAGATGGAGTGAATGACCTCTTTAAGGTGACTAAAGCTGGACAGATCATGGTTATGGCCACTCTGGATCGAGAGACGAAAAGCTCCTACAAACTGAAAGCTCACATCTTTAACACCCACACCAAACAGCCCCTGGATGACGACATAGAATTCACTGTAAAAGTGCAAGACGTTAACGACCACTCGCCGGTCTTCTCTGAGACCTACACTGGATCCATCAGGGAGCGCTCACGCAAAGGTACAGGGCCACGCCATCTCTCTAAATCTCACTGAAGGTGTTTTTGAACAGGCTGCTAACGGCTTCATGTAGTTCTGTTATAGGAACGTCTACCTCGGCCGTAACGCTCACTTTATCCGCTGCGCTTTCACTTCTACCCTCCATCACTTTCCTGTGACTGCGGTTTATTAAGCTTTGACTGCATTAAAAGATATTGTTAATTATCAGTGCTTTGATAAACAATACACAGAGAACTGTCATTGCTGCTGTGGACCAACAGATGGTCTGTCTTCTCTCCTGTCCTGTGCTCAATGGCTGTATGAATGGCTGCACTGAGAGAAGATTATTATTGTACAGTGTTTGTGTAGTTTGTATTTGTGGTGTTTATTATCTGCTGCGGTTCTGTGTTAAATTCAGCACCGTGTCCTGGAGAAACCACATTTCATTCCTCTCTCAACACAACTGTGTTAAGAGGGAATGACAGGAAAACTTTGCCTTTGACTTTGAACACTGACATACGGATTTATTGACCTGCACACAGTTTATAGTATAGTCCAGTCAAGTCCATAAATATTTGATCATCAACAACACTATTGTTGGGGGCTACCAAGTGGTGGGGTGTAGGATGGCCCCCCATCTCCTCAGCGCTGGCGTCTGTTATCTGATGTAACAGAACTGGCGGTTAGCGTTCTCCTCCGGTCGTTTGAAAAGATGCGGTGGCGCTTCTCAGGCCTCAGAGGAAGCCTGTGTTTGCCTTTGCCCTCCTAGCGCCAGTGGTATTGGGTGACTGGGGAGTCCTGACTAGTGGGTGGAATCACATATGACTAAATGGACCCACAAAGACTTGTGATTACTCACGGTTTAAGCGTGAGCAGGATAAAACTCACTTCCGCTCCATGTCACCGCTGCAGGAGAGATGTCACCATGTTAGAGTGATGAACCATGATGCTCAAACACTGAGCTGCAACAGCCATAGTTTTCCTGAACTGTTGTTCCAAACAGTGGGAATAAGAAGTGGATGGAAGCACAGGTTTAAATTTGAAATCGGGGGGAAAACATTGTTGTTTTATTGTTATTTAGTCTACCTCAACATACTGGAGTTGAACTGAAATATTAAGCTCAAAGTGCAGACTTTCATCTTTTCATGGTATCCCGTTGACTGATGTAGGAATTACAGCCATTTTCCACAGTAACTGTATAGTTGGCTGCTCAGCTGTTCCGTGGCCAGGTGTGTGTTATTCCCCCCATTATTTCACTTACAAGTGAGCAGATAAAAGGTCTAGAGTTGATTTGATGTGTGGCATTTGTATTTGTCTCACCACAATATGGTGAAACAATATGAAGTCCAAAGAGCGTCACTGCCAGTAAAATAGCCATCGAGTTAAAAAATCAAAACAACTTTGTGAGTTTGTGTCAACCGACAAGTACAGTTATATGGCATTCTGGTCACCCGCTCTGCTGTGTCCCGGCTTAAACAGCACTGAGCGACAGTTCTCCCCTGCTGCTGTGTTCCTGTATAAAGATGAAAGCTCTGGCTAACGCGCAACGTTTCCTGCATCGTCTTCTTCACTGATGCCACACTGGTGTCAGAAGTGGGATAGCACCTTCCAGCAGAAAGGAATGGTGCTTCCACAAACCTAAAGGTGAATAGCTGAGGACTGCAGAGTAAGACGAAGTGCAGCAAGGACAGGTGGTGAAGACAGCAGATAGGGGCAGCGCAACAAGGACGAGTAGCAGACAGTGATAGAAGTGGCAGAGAGAGATGACCGTTTCACATATCGAAGGAAAACTGCCCCAAATCAAGCCAAAGCTTGTTTGCATTTTATAACAGGTGTTGTCACAAAACAGCTGGATTAAAAAAAAACATCTGGGTTCAGTCCCCCATGAGTGTCAGCAATAGTGATAGTGGCTTGGAAAAACAAGAGCAAGAGGAAGAAACATTGAGAGGAACCAAGATTCAACGAGCAACCCATCCTCAAACAATAACACAAGAGCAAAATGAACAGAGAATAAGGTTTTAACATTAATATAAAATGTTTAAAAAAAGCAAATGTGCTATTTCTTACAGGAGCTGAAGTGCTGACTGTTAGAGCCACTGATGAAGATGATCCAACATCTCCCAACGGAAACATTGAATATAAGTTGTTGAATGGAACACAATATTTCAGCATTAACAGTAACACAGGTACGAATGCATAATTACTTAAATTACGTTTTTTTCTCATCATTCAAAATGCCAGCTGCTCTTTACATTATGTAAACATTTAATGATGAACAGATCAACACAAACACCTGAAGATACAGCAAAAAGTGATTCCTAAATCATTATAATTTCATACGTCTAAATATGGGATTGTTAAGAATGTTTGATTTTTTTTTTAAATCCATTTTTCAATCCAAGATTATTCATTTTTAATTATTATTATTATTATTACTATTCAATTTTCACTGATTGTCATTTTATCTATTGAAATGATTTTACAGCATAAGAAGCATATTATTATTATTATCTTTTCTTTTTTTTTTTGCTTGTTTTAGGTGAAATCGCTGTTCAGGATAACAACCTGGACCGTGAGACTCAGAGTCAGTATAAGCTGATTGTTCATGCTTCAGACTCGCCTGGCTTACCTGGAGGACTCAGTACAACCACCATAGTGACCATTAATATAATCGATATCAATGACAACATGGTATCCTTCAAAAAAGGTAAGTAAACTCTTATAACAGTGCATTTGGACCCTCAGCTCCTCAAAAAATACCACCAGAAACCTGCACTTGAACGGCCGACAAAGTGGCCAACATTACTGGGAAAAGGTGGCCAGCAATGTGGTCAACCAGCACTGTATACAAGTCAGGTGAATGTTAAGTCTTACGGTCACTTAATCTACTGCTTTCTTGACTCATGTCAAATTGAGGGCACCAAAACAAAACTTTTTATTTATTTATTTAGTAATGTTATAAAAAAGAGATTTTACAATTAAAATTTTTTTTTATCTGGCATCCTTCAAATTTTCAGATCAGTGAAAGTGTAATGTCACGATTGGCCCCTCCCAGTCCTGTCCATGTGCAGTTGTTTTGGTTTAGCCCCCTCGTTTCATGACTCCGCCCCTGACTGTCTCCACCTGTTTTCCACCTGTCCCTCGTTTTCCCGGTGTCTTTAACCCCTGTGTTTGCTGGTCTTTGTTGGTGTTGTCTTCTGTATTGGTTCTACTGGATTATGTACAGTTGGTTCTGTTTTATTCTGGTTTGTCATGTCTGTCCCCCAATCTGTCCATGTTGGATCGATGACCCTGGATTTGCCCACAATAAAAGTTGCTAATCTCCGCATATGCGTCCGCCTCCTCGCTCCTCGTTACATGTAACAGCACATGAAAATAACAATTACAGTGTTTTAAATTCTGTTAACATATTATTTGAAATTCAATAAAATCTCAATTTTAGGCAAAAAGACTTTTACTTTTTTCGCTACTTACTTTTTAGACAGCGGTGCCACTCAAGATCCCTCAAACCCACTTAAATCTCTGGTTTAATACACTGTAAAAATGATTTAAATAAATAAATAAAAACAGATAATATCTGTTAAAAATCTAGTTTAAGTTCTTAGTAAATGAACAGAATGTAACATGACATTACTGCTGTGTTAAATGACTATTTCTAATACGATTGTGTACTAATGTATTTGTAACTTACTCAATCTAAATATATGTCAAGTTAAATTACATTATTAAGATGTTTACATTTTCCTAAAAAAGTGGTTTATGAGCCAGTTTGTTTGTGTCAAACTAGCTAAGAAACTTTACTCAGGTTCTGATATCACAGGTCGGATAATTCACAGTTATGTTAATGGTAAATACATTAATGATACTGTATGTTCATTTCTGCTTCTTCGTATTATGATGAATGTAAATGACTGTACCTATAGAACAGGTGGTCTCTATCGCTTAGCAACCAACAGTACACATCTTTAATGCAGTGAGCCCCTGAACCAGTTACTGGTCTTCACTCAAACACAAGCAGATCATGGTCATTTGCAGATGTGACAGTTTTCCTGTCCGAACATTAAAAACATTGAATTTAAATTTGAACGTAAATATTTACATTTCATTATTCAAATGATCCAAAACGAACTGCAACTTGTTTCCCTTCAGAAACCTTCAGGTTTTAACGTGAAGGAGAACGAGGCAGCCACAGTCCATAGCCGGCATGTTGCCTATGGAGGACCAGGCGAGAAGGAGAACACAAAACCTCTGTTTACTGTGCAGAACTTTAATGACATCTTCTACGTGGAACCGGATAACCAATGATATGGAACTCTCAACTCATTAAGGTGACTTTATCATTTCAAAAGTACAAACTACAGAATTACAGACGAAGACCACCTCATTCAGGTTATGAAAACACAAATCAGTGAGGCTGTTCATATGAATGTGTAGCTGAATGAATAACCGACTCTAAATGTAGGTATTGTGATATAAAACCCGAGTCTGTTCTACAGTTTCTCATTAGACTGAATGAATAACCGACTCTAAATGTAGGTATTGTGATATAAACCGAGTCTGTTCTACAGTTTTCTCATTAGACTGAATGAATAACCGACTCTAAATGTAGGTATTGTGATATTAAACCGAGTCCGTTTCTACAGTTTCTCATTAGACTGAATGAATAACCGACTCTAATGTAGGTATTGTGATATAAACCGAGTCCGTTCTACAGTTTCTCATTAGACTGAACGAATAACCGGCTTCTAAATGTAGGTATTGTGATATAAACCGAGTCAGTTCTACAGTTTCTCATTAGGCTGAATGAATAACCGACTCTAAATGTAGGTATTGTGATATAAACCGAGTCTGTTCTACAGTTTCTCATTAGACTGAATGAATAACCGACTCTAAATGTAGGTATTGTGATATAAACCGAGTCCTGTTCTACAGTTTCTCATTAGGCTGAATGAATAACCGACTCTAAATGTAGGTATTGTGATATAAACCGAGTCTGTTCTACAGTTTCTCATTAGACTGAATGAATAACCGACTCTAAATGTAGGTATTGTGATATAAACCGAGTCCTGTTCTACAGTTTCTCATTAGGCTGAATGAATAACCGACTCTAAATGTAGGTATTGTGATATAAACCGAGTCCGTTCTGCAGTTTCTCATTAGGCTGAATGAATAACCGACTCTAAATGTAGGTATTGTGATATAAACCGAGTCCGTTCTACAGTTTCTCATTAGGACTGAATGAATAACCGACTCTAAATGTAGGTATTGTGATATAATACCGAGTCCTGTTCTACAGTTTCTCATTAGACTGAATGAATAACCGACTCTAAATGTAGGTATTGTGATATAAACCGAGTCTGTTCTACAGTTTCTCATTAGACTGAATGAATAAACCGACTCTAAATGTAGGTATTGTGATATAAACCGAGTCTGTTCTACAGTTTCTCATTAGACTGAATGAATAACCGACTCTAAATGTAGTATTGTGATATAAACCGAGTCCTGTTCTACAGTTTCTCATTAGACGAATGAATAACCGACTCTGATATAAACCGAGTCCGTTCTACAGTTTCTCATTAGACTGAATGAATAACCGACTCTAAATGTAGGTATTGTGATATAAACCGAGTCCGTTCTACAGTTTCTCATTAGGCTGAATGAATAACCGACTCTAAATGTAGGTATTGTGATATAAACCGAGTCTGTTCTACAGTTTCTCATTAGGCTGAATGAATAACCGACTCTAAATGTAGGTATTGTGAATATAACCGAGTCCGTTCTACAGTTTCTCATTAGGCTGAATGAAATAACCGACTCTAAATGTAGGTATTGTGATATAAACCGAGTCCGTTCTACAGTTTCTCATTAGACTGAATGAATAACCGACTCTAAAGTAGGTATTGTGATATAAACCGAGTCCGTTCTACAGTTTCTCATTAGACTGAATGAATAACCGACTCTAAATGTAGGTATTGTGATATAAACCGAGTCTGTTCTACAGTTTCTCATTAGGCTGAATGAATAACCGACTCTAAATGTAGGTATTGTGATATAAACCGAGTCTGTTCTACAGTTTCTCATTAGACTGAATGAATAACCGGCTCTAAATGTAGGTATTGTGATATAAACCGAGTCCGTTCTACAGTTTCTCATTAGACTGAATGAATAACCGACTCTAAATGTAGGTGTTGTGATATAAACCGAGTCCGTTCTACAGTTTCTCATTAGACTGAATGAATAACCGGCTCTAAATGTAGGTATTGTGATATAAACCGAGTCCGTTCTACAGTTTCTCATTAGACTGAATCAATAACCGACTCTAAATGTAGGTATTGTGATATAATTTTTTATTAGCCTTCTGTAAAACAAAAGAACACATTTGTGGGTGGATACTGAACACTGTGACAAATGAACTTTGTCGAGTTTTCATTGATGTTTTCATGTGGCCTCTGTTCCTTAGTTGTATAACATAATTTGTATTAAGCAATATTGGTAATATCTCCAAACAATGAATGACAACTTCTAAGGTACTAAAAAAGCCTATCTATTTATGAAATTTGAGTTTGTTTTAACTAAAATTTGATTTCTTGGCAAGTAAAATTAGCTTAAATCTAGTTGACATATCTAATATTTCTCATTTTGAGATTACTGTATAGCTTATAGTAAAACTCTATAACTTTTATCAATACATTTTACTTGTTTTAAGCAATTTTTTCAAGTAAAAATGATCTCACTGTGACTTAAATGACTAATAAATTTCATTGAAATGGAGAAAATTATTGTCCAAAATAGTGAGATCATTTTACGTAATAAAATCACTTATGTAGAACATGTAGAATATGTCCAAAAACAAGTTAAATAATCCTATAATTACATTTTCAATATAGTCACAGGTTTGCACCTGAATTTCTGATAAAATTTTGTCAAATAATTCTTTGTTATTAAAATTTATTATTTAATCAAAACACAGTTAAATTAGAGCTGATGGCTGATACCAACGAATGGACCTTATTTATTTGTGTACTTGTATGAAATATTAATGCATTTCCACCTTTACCAGATGGTGTAAATCCAAGAAAGTCCAATATTTTAACGTTTATCTCGTAATTTCCTCCAGAGCCTGGACTATGAGACCAAGTCAACGTACAGCTTTAAAGTAGCGGTCGAAGACAAGGGCGTCGATAATTCTCCAGATAATCAGAGATCTATGCTGACCACTGCCCAAGTGGAGATCATTGTGATTGATGTTGATGAACCACCGGTCTTCAGCAAGGCGGAGTACACCTTTAATGTCACAGAGGGCCCGATTACAAATAAAGTCATCGGCTCCGTCTCAGCCAGGGACCCGGACAGGACCAACGACAAGATGAAGTAAACTATATTCTATATACACTGTTTGTTTCCTGCTATAATCCACAATCAATAAAACCACTAGTCTTCACTGTAAATTGTGAAAAATTTTAAATTTTAATTACAATTTTTTTTTTTAAAGTGAGAGTTTGGACAGAACCCAAACAACCGGATATTTTATGTCAGAATTTTTCTTAATTTATTCACTTTACTATAGGTCCGTGTTCATAAGGCTATATGACACCTGCTCATAAGCCCTTCATGACCGCTAACACAGACCTACATAAACATTTATAAAAGTGAGCATTTTCTGAGGCCCTTAAAGGAGACTGTTATGGTTTTCTATGGTTTCTCTTTCCTTTTAGTTTGTTGTAGCTTTTTGTGAATGTTTACAGTCGTAAAGTCCCACAGCTCAGCGTTCCCTCCAGAGGGACAAACTCTCTCCCACAGAATCCACTTTTCTCAGCTGCCTGAAACGCCTCGTTGGAATTCCAGCCCTTTTCCTTTGTTACAGGATGACATCATCTCGTAACACAGTCCTTACAGCTCAGCCCCCTCACACAGACAGCTACAGTGCAAAAGCTGACTGCTCTGAAACGTCCTGGTCCATTCCAGCTCGCGAGGGTGGATCAGCTTGTTCTACCGGACTTTCAGGATTGATTCTCGATCACACTGATGCAACAGAACCGACACCGCTATAAGAATAAGTTGACTGATCCGACACAGAATGGGCAAGCTGACCAATCAGAGCGTGCTGGGCTAATCGGGAGGCGGAGCTTAAAGACAGAGGAGCTCTAACAGAGCATTTCAGACAGATGGTGAATAGAGATGAACACTATGAGAAACTTCATGTGTTTTTGTAACACTGAAGCCATAAATCTATTCTAGGAAACCAAAATTATGAGCCTTGCAAATGAGCTTATAGGTCCTCTTTAAAGAGATTTTAATTTGACACTTTATAAGATTTAAGCTATGTCAAATCAGCACTGTGTCAGTGCGATATGCACTGATATACAGAGTCAGTTGTTATAATGCGCTATGTCAC
Organism: Pygocentrus nattereri; assembly: GCF_015220715.1. Classification (NCBI taxonomy): domain Eukaryota; kingdom Metazoa; phylum Chordata; class Actinopteri; order Characiformes; family Serrasalmidae; genus Pygocentrus; species Pygocentrus nattereri. Next base: position 32,745,351 of record NC_051235.1, read on the forward strand.
TTCTGACCCAGTGTCAGAAACAAATGTCACCTGACACAGGTGTTATATCAGCTTGACCTCAGAGTCCATAACAGTAGCCTTTATGGCAGCTGGCGTTTGCAGGAATAAGTCTTTAGGAATGTTTATGTAGCTTTATGTCAGTTACCATGACATCATGCAGTCTAATAAACACTGCCCTACAGTAACGTGCTACCATTAATTTTATACTGTATGTCACACAGTCTGCATAATTAGGCACAACAAAAAAAACAACAGAACCAATAACCTTAATTAAGTTCATAAGACCAAAGGCCAGATGTTTGTAGAACATACAGGTTTAGGTTTGGATATGTCCAGATTTTAACTGCGAAGTAATTAAATTATTAAGGAAATGACGCAAATGTTTTGAATCTAATTCAATACCTAACTCAAAATTACGCGAGTGACTTTTACAACAGTTTAACTACTGTGCTTCGCTCTGCTGATGAGAGCATAACATAAACATTAAATTCAAAACAACCAGAATCATTGACAGAAATGCTGGCAAGCTCCGCCTACTACATCACAACTATACAAGATGATTCCACAAGTAATAAGTTGATGGCGGTTTACCATGTAGCCTTGTTTTCCTTGCACACACATTGCGCTAAATGGTCTCTGATTGGTCGCTTTGCATGTCAGTCAAACGGCCCATTCCTATCAAAGTGGACGGTTCTCTAAACCTCCTCGGTTTAGATTGTTAGCCTGTAGTTTAGCTCAGTTTAACACAGCTGGTGGTGGAATTGGCTTCAGCTTCTGGAGCACACACACACACACACACACACACACACACATGAATGCTCCAAAGGAAAAGGCCTAAAATGACTTGGAAAAAATTCTGGTTCCATTGACTTACATTAAAAGTAAAGTAAGTTTTTCTCTTCTCCTGTAAAGTTGTCATTTTGGAGATACAAGGTCTTGTTCTGACAACAGCGATTTTATATACACACTAGTGCATATATATATGCACTAATATAGTTTGGGTTCTCCTTGACTAATCAATTGCTTTCCCACCAACAAGTGAATTTATTACTTGACTTGTTGGTCTTTACAACCCGAAATGACATCATACAGTTTAAAACAGAAGGAGCTTAAAATCAGGATTCTGTCCACACTTTAGACCAAGTTTATAGATAATAGAGAGTCATACAGTGTCAGAAACCATATAATCAACATAACTGAACATCACAAGCTTTGAGGCAAGTGATGATTTATGCATGATGAGGTAGCACTGTGCTAATTAGTGGGTACATGTTTCTGTTTCTGGGTCGGGGATGAGCTCTTGCCTCAAGAGGAGGAGTTCAAGTATCTCGGGGTCTTGTTCACGAGTGATGGTACAAGGGACCGGGAGATTGACAGGCGGATTGGTGCTGGGTCAGCAGTGATGTGGGCTCTTTACCGGTCTGTTGTGGTAAAGAAAGAGCTGAGCCATAAGGCAAGGCTCTCGATTTACCGGTCGATCTACGTTCCCATCCTCACCTATGGTCATGAGCTTTGGGTAATGACCGAAAGAACGAGATCGCGAATACAAGCGGCTGAAATGAGTTTCCTCCGCAGGGTGTCTGGACTCTCCCTTAGAGATAGGGTGAGAAGTTCGGTCATCCGGGAGGGAATCGGAGTAGAGCCGCTTCTCCACGTCGAGAGGAGCCAGCTGAGGTGGTTCGGGCATCTTGTTAGGTTGCCTCCTGGACGCCTCCCTTGGGAGGTGTCACAGGCAAGTCCACCGGGGAGGAGACCCCGGGGAAGACCCAGGACACGCTGGCGTGACTATATCGCCCAGTTGGCCTGGGAGCGCCCGGAATCCCCCCTGGGGGAGCTAGTGGAAGTGGCTGGGGAAAGGGAGGTCTGGGTTTCATTGCTCAGGATGCTGCCCCCGCGACCCGAACCCCGGAGAAGCGGAAGATGATGGATGGATGGATGGATGGATGGATGGATGGATGGATGGATGGATGGATGGATGGATGTTTCTGTTTCTAGTTAGCTACACTAGACTCATAGCTCCAGTCTTAAAACTGGAGAAGCAAACTTCAGACATTAAACATGTCCTGGATAATAAACTATATTTGGAAAACTGGGTAACTGATGCTGAATGAGGTTTGTGACTTGTTATCAAATTTAACAAGGAGACGTTCTTTTATCAGGTACTCCATCAGGGGGCTCAACTGTCCATTGAAAATAGACGAAAATACAGGTCAGCTTGTCCTAAAGAAAGAACTGGACCGCGAAACAGAGGCCATACACCTATGTGATGTCACAGCACAGGAAATGTCTGAAATCGGTGAGGCTGAGATGTTCTCCCAATACTTACTTACCCTCCTGATTAAAAACATATGATAAACCAGTTAAAAATATATAATACAGGTGGAAGAGAGAAGAATAAATAAATTTTATTCGGATATTCATTCAGTCTAATGAGAAACTGTAGAACAGACTCGGTTTATATCACAATACCTACATTTAGAGTCGGTTATTCATTCAGCCTAATGAGAAACTGTAGAACGGACTCGGTTTATATCACAATACCTACATTTAGAGTCGGTTATTCATTCAGCCTAATGAGAAACTGTAGAACAGACTCGGTTTATATCACAATACCTACATTTAGAGTCGGTTATTCATTCAGCCTAATGAGAAACTGTAGAACAGACTCGGTTTATATCACAATACCTACATTTAGAGTCGGTTATTCATTCCGTCTAATGAGAAACTGTAGAACGGACTCGGTTTATATCACAATACCTACATTTAGAGCCGGTTATTCATTCAGCCTAATGAGAAACTGTAGAACGGACTCGGTTTATATCACAATACCTACATTTAGAGTCGGTTATTCATTCAGCCTAATGAGAAACTGTAGAACGGACTCGGTTTATATCACAATACCTACATTTAGAGTCGGTTATTCATTCAGCCTAATGAGAAACTGTAGAACAGACTCGGTTTATATCACAATACCTACATTTAGAGTCGGTTATTCATTCAGCCTAATGAGAAACTGTAGAACAGACTCGGTTTATATCACAATACCTACATTTAGAGTCGGTTATTCATTCAGTCTAATGAGAAACTGTAGAACGGACTCGGTTTATATCACAATACCTACATTTAGAGCCGGTTATTCATTCAGTCTAATGAGAAACTGTAGAACAGACTCGGTTTATATCACAATACCTACATTTAGAGTCGGTTATTCATTCAGTCTAATGAGAAACTGTAGAACGGACTCGGTTTATATCACAATACCTACATTTAGAGCCGGTTATTCATTAGGTCTAATGAGAAACTGTAGAACAGACTCGGTTTATATCACAATACCTACATTTAGAGTCGGTTATTCATTCAGTCTAATGAGAAACTGTAGAACGGACTCGGTTTATATCACAATACCTACATTTAGAGTCGGTTATTCATTCAGTCTAATGAGAAACTGTAGAACGGACTCGGTTTATATCACAATACCTACATTTAGAGTCGGTTATTCATTCAGTCTAATGAGAAACTGTAGAACAGACTCGGTTTATATCACAATACCTACATTTAGAGTCAGTTATTCATTCAGTCTAATGAGAAACTGTAGAATGGACTCGGTTTATATCACAATACCTACATTTAGAGCCGGTTATTCATTCAGCCTAATGAGAAACTGTAGAACAGACTCGGTTTATATCACAATACCTACATTGAGAGTCGGTTATTCATTCAGTCTAATGAGAAACTGTAGAACAGACTCGGTTTATATCACAATACCTACATTTAGAGCCGGTTATTCATTCAGTCTAATGAGAAACTGTAGAACGGACTCGGTTATATCACAATACCTACATTTAGAGCCGGTTATTCATTCAGTCTAATGAGAAACTGTAGAACGGACTCGGTTTATATCACAATACCTACATTTAGAGTCGGTTATTCATTCAGTCTAATGAGAAACTGTAGAACGGATTCGATTTATATCACAATACCTACATTTAGAGTCGGTTATTAATTCAGTCTAATGAGAAACTGTAGAACGGACTCGGTTTATATCACAATACCTACATTTAGAGTCGGTTATTCATTCAGTCTAATGAGAAACTGTAGAACGGACTCGGTTTATATCACAATACCTACATTTAGAGTCGGTTATTCATTCAGTCTAATGAGAAACTGTAGAACGGACTCGGTTTATATCACAATACCTACATTTAGAGTCGGTTATTCATTCAGTCTAATGAGAAACTGTAGAACAGACTCGGTTTATATCACAGTACCTACATTTAGAGTCGGTTATTCATTCAGCCTAATGAGAAACTGTAGAACAGACTCAGTTTATATCACAATACCTACATTTAGAGTCGGTTATTCATTCAGCCTAATGAGAAACTGTAGAACAGACTCGGTTTATATCACAATACCTACATTTAGAGTCGGTTATTCATTCAGTCTAATGAGAAACTGTAGAACGGACTCGGTTTATATCACAATACCTACATTTAGAGCCGGTTATTCATTCAGTCTAATGAGAAACTGTAGAACGGACTCGGTTTATATCACAATACCTACATTTAGAGTCGGTTATTCATTCAGTCTAATGAGAAACTGTAGAACAGACTCGGTTTATATCACAATACCTACATTTAGAGTCGGTTATTCATACAAATCTGTAAAACACGGCAGATTAAAGAGCTGCTACACTATTTTGATGTTTTCTTATAATAAACTGTAGAACCACAATCATCTGTATCTGCAGTAAAACTCGTCTCTTTGTATCTACAGGACTAAAAGGGTACGTGATTGTCAAGATAAACGTTCAGGACATCAACGACAACCGGCCTGAACTGACCAATACGAGCAACATTTACATCTGTGATAATGATAAAAATGGAACGGTGAGAAATTCATAAAAATATTTCATCATTATTACACAAACATTTACCAATAACATTAAGCAACACACGTTTGGTGTGTGAAGTTCCTGCTTCTGTTATCTACAAAACCATCCTTTACAAATGATATATGTAAATGAACGCTGTTCTGATTGGCTGTCCTGTATAGTCTCTTTCAGCTTAATTCTTTTAAAGGGCACATTTTACATTTTTCTAATTAAAATCCATTTTAATTCTTACGCCTGATATTATATTTATAATATTTTTCTGTTATTTTGTTCTAAACTGTACATTTTTTCATGACTATTTTCCAGCCTCACTTTATAAATGACTTTTGTGACATCACAAAAATGAACTAGTTTCCATATGTGGTCTGTATGAACTGGAGAGTGAACAGTATGTTGTAAAACTATAATGTCTTCGCTGATCGACTGCATTCGGCATAACAGGGGTGATTTATTCTGAGCTAGAATTTTAAAATTAATTTTAACTCTATTTTTAACTCTATTTTTTCTCAGATCATTGGAACGATCGGGGCCGCCGACAAGGACGAAAACCATGGACCGTTCCGGTTCATTCTGGCAAAAAGGAGCTCCAACTTCTCCCTCCATGACAACCTAAGTGAGGAACATTTTCAGCTGAATTCCTAAAACAGACACAGACCTGTTTAAATATGTATAACCAACATAAATAAGACATATCGTCGCCGTCGTATTTAGTCACTCTACTCAACAATCTGATGGAAAATCTCTGTTTGCATGCCCATTACAAGTAATCTGATCCCAAATGTGCATGCGTAGAGACCCACTTAGTGTAGACGTTACCATGACAACCAGCATCACGTGAGCCCAGTCAGAGTGAGATGAGCAGCAGTGAGCAGTGATTGTGTTTCTAACTGCTTTAAAATGACGTCAGACTCAGGAAAACGTCCTTCACACGTCCTTATTAAAGAAGGCCGAGAGGAAGACGTCGTGCTCTGAGACACGTAAGCTGGACGTCCGTCCCACCGCCGTCTTTTAAAGATCAGAGCATGAACTTCGTCTCCTCTGCAGACCAGTTTCTGCTCCGCCGTGTTGAACGGTATAAACTCTCACTGTGACGCGACGCTCATGCAGAACGGACTTTCCGATAGGGAATGTAATCGGATACAGGCGCTTACACGGATATTATTCTTCTATTTAATGGATTATTTACAGGATTACACACCTCAGACTAGTCTATTCCAACTGAGCTGTATATATGGATGTATTTGATTCCGACTGAGCTATTAGTCAGATTATCATCAGATCACTAGGCTGCATCGCAACTTGGTATGAAACTATTGTGACGTCAACCCAATAAAAAAAGCCAAAACTCATGACAAAGCAATCAGGAACCAACAGAAACACTGAATGATGTCTATGGGGTTTTTCAGCAGGGTGTGATAGTATGTTTGGGTTTAATCTGTGCATGGCTCATTTCAACTGAGGCAACGAGAGAGTGAAAATGAGGACTAAGTTTTCCCACCATTGTGTTGAATGTGATATTCTTAGGAGCGCTCGGCATTGAGCTGTCATGAACACTCCATCAGCGTTGCACAGCAGGGTTCTCTATGATTATCTGGAGCAATTCACATTGTTACTATAAATTTAGACCCACTTGTAATAAAAATCTGCATTTTATACACTGTAATAATTCTAAATCTATAATACACTGACCGGCAGCTCCACTGACCATTCTACAGTTACAGACTGTAGTCCACCGGTCACTATTACTTAGTTACCCTGTTCTTCAGTGGTCAGGACCCCTATGGACCCTCACAGAGCAGGTACTGTTTAGATGGTGGATCATTCTCAGCGCTGATGTGGTGGTGGTGTGTTAGTGTGTGTTGTGCTGGTGTGAGTGGATCAGACACAGCAGTGCTGCTCTAGTTTTTAAACCCCTCAGTGTCGCTGCTGGACTGAGAATAGTCCACCAACCAAAAATATCCAGCCAGCAGCGTCCTGTGGGCAGCGTCCTGTGGGCAGCGTCCTGTGACCACTGATGAAGGACTAGAGGATGACCAACACAAACTGTGCAGCAGCAGATGAGCTGTCGTCTCTGACTTTACATCAACAAGGTGGACCGACAAGTTAGGAGTGTCTAATAGAGTGGACAGTGAGTGGACACAGTGTTTAAAAACTCCAGCAGCGCTGCTGTGTCTGATCCACTCGCACCAGCACAACACACACTAACACATCACCACCACGTCAGTGTTACTGCAGTGCTGAGAATGACCCACCACCCAAACAGTACCTGCTCTGTGAGGGTCCCTGGGGGTCCTGACCACTGAAGAACAGGGTAACAGAGTATCAGAGAAACAGATGGACTACAGTCTGTAACTGTAGAACTACAAACAGATCTGGTTTAATATTGTTGAAACCTCTGATTCTGAACAGTAACGTCACACGTTCTCTTTGGGAATGAATCTCTGTTTTGTGTTTGCTGTTCTTAATTCAATATCGTCTACATTTAAATCTTTTTGTCGTTGGTTTGAACTGTTCGACTGGCAGCAGGGGCGGGATGGGCGGGATAGGCGGGATAGGCGGGATGGGCGGGATAGGCGGGATAGGCGGGATAGGCGGGATGGGGCATAAATACAGCTGATTGAGTTTGTCTGACATGTTTGCAGACAACACTGCCACCATCGTGTTGACCCATCGAGACCTTAGCATGGACACTTTGGAAGAAAACTTTCTGGAGATTGAAATCACAGACGGAGGAGCGCCGGTCCAGAAGAGCATCAGCCAGTTACACATCCGAGTGTGCAAGTGTCGGAAGGGCCGGCAGATTGACTACTGTAGGGCCTACGCCCACACCGGGGTCAGCATCAGCGCCCTCATCGCCATCCTGCTCTGCATCGTCACCATCCTGGGTAAGATCAGCCACACGCTGCAGAAAGACCTGGTGTTTCAGCTTAAACCTCACAACCAGCTGCATTAAAATGCTCAGCTTAGTAAATTTACAATAAGTTACCAGCACAAAAGACAGATGTTCTTGTTCTACTTAGTTAAAATTAGATGTTCTGTTACCTTGAATTTTAAGTCCAGCTACTCAATTTTTAAGTTAATGAACACCAAATACCAAAACCGCACGAGAAAATGAGTCTGAGTCCTGTCTGAAACTAAAACAAAAGGCTCAGTACACTGGACCCCAGAGTGTCCACTTTATTGGAAACCCTGACCTTGTGCTTCCAGTCACTGGCCACTTTATTAGAAACACCTACCTTGTGCTTCCACTAACTGGCCACTTTATTAGAAACACCCACCTTGTGCTTCCACTCACTGGCCACTTTATTAGAAACACCCACCTTGTGCTTCCACTCACTGGCCACTTTATTAGAAACACCCACCTTGTGCTTCCACTCACTGGCCACTTTATTAGAAACACCTACCTTGTGCTTCCACTCACTGGCCACTTTATTAGAAACACCTACCTTGTGCTTCCACTCACTGGCCACTTCATTAGAAACACCTACCTTGTGCTTCCACTCACTGGCCACTTTATTAGAAACACCTACCTTGTGCTTCCACTCACTGGCCACTTTATTAGAAACACCTACCTTGTGCTTCCACTCACTGGCCACTTTATTAGAAACACCTACCTTGTGCTTCCACTCACTGGCCACTTTATTAGAAACACCTACCTTGTGCTTCCACTCACTGGCCACTTTATAAGTGTACATACAACACTTTTGCCTCCAAAGAGGACTGTCTGGGAGGACTGGTTTGAGAAACACTCCTCCATTTGGTACCTTTAAGTAAGTCATGTTAATGCTACATGTGAATTGTTCACATCCACAATAAGAGCTCAGCACTTCCAAGAAGAGGCATAATTTCGTTAAACCGACTTCATCGCCTTTCATTGTATTGTTCCATACATGATGGGAACATGTGAAACATGCTGAGCACAGCGTTCCTCACTCGTCTCTTTCCTGATCAAGCTTCATCAGCAGCTTCATGTGAGAACCCACAGCTGAGTTGTGGTTGATTCACACTGGATTTGTGGCACCGCAGACTGTAAACACAGACGAAGAAACTCAATGGAGATGCTAACAAGATCCTTTCCTCTTCACTTGTCGTCAGACAGAGAGAGGAGTGTTGTTTAGCTGCTCTGAATTCATTATCATGCGGTTCCTGGGGGGATATATGTTTATTGTTCTCCAGCTGTTGGTCTATTTTCACTCTGACATGTTTCACCATGCGTTACTTTCCACGCAGAACCACAAAAGCGCTTAGCAACATCCTACACACACATATCAGGGACAAAATCCCCAGACAGCTCTCTTTACACAAACCATGGTTCTCTAAAGCTTCTGTAGGAGAAACACTACAATCATTGTCCACTTTATCAGCTCCACTGACCGTATAGCTGCACTCTGTAGTTCTACAGTTACAGACTGTAGTCCATCTGTTTCTCTGATACTCTGTTACCCTGTTCTTCAGTGGTCAGGACCCCCATGGACCCTCACAGAGCAGGTACTGTTTGGATGGTGGGTCATTCTCAGAACTGCAGTAACACTGACGTGGTGGTGGTGTGTTAGTGTGTGTTGTGCTGGTACGAGTGGATCAGTCTCTGCAGTGCTGCTGGAGTTCCACCTTGTAGATGTAAAGTCAGAGACGACAGCTCATCTGCTGCTGCACAGTTTGTGTTGGTCGTCCTCTAGTCCTTCATCAGTGGTCACAGGACGCTGCCCACAGGACGCTGCCCACAGGACGCTGCCCACAGGACGCTGTTGGCTGGATATTTTTGGTTGGTGGACTATTCTCAGTCCAGCAGCGACACTGAGGTGTTTATAAACTCCAGCAGCACTGCTGTGTCTGATCCACTCGTACCAGCACAACACACAATAACACACCACCACCACGTCAGTGTTACTGCAGTGCTGAGAATGACCCACCACCCAAACAGTACCTGCTCTGTGAGTATCCATGGGGGTCCTGACCACTGAAGAACAGGGTAACAGAGTATCAGAGAAACAGACCTGGTTTAATATTTGCTGAAAACTGATGGAGAGCCGTGTTTTTCAGAGTGCCGGTCAGTCAGCAGGCGTGTTTGTTGACTTCGCATGAATCCGTTTCCTTTGGCTAACCCTTCTTTCTCGCTGCTGCAGTGATCGTGATCCTGTTTGTGTTGAGGAAACGTTATCAGAAGCAGAACCTGGTCACTCTGGGGAAACCGGTCGGAGAGATTCACGAGCAGCTGGTGACCTACGACGAGGAGGGCGGCGGAGAGATGGACACCAACGGCTACGACGTCAGCATCCTGTCTTCGGCCTGCCACAGCAGCAGCCTGCGGCCGACCCCGGCGCCGGTCGTGTACGCCGTGGCTAAGAAGCCTCCGGCCTGCAAAGGGGACATGGCCATGATGATCGAAGTGAAGAAGGACGAAGCGGATCACGACCGCGACGGGATTCCCTACGACACTTTACACATCTACGGCTACGAAGGCACAGAGTCCCTGGCTGGATCTCTGAGCTCTCTGGACTCGTCGTCCGTCGCGTCCAACCTGGATTACGACTTCCTGAGCGACTGGGGGCCGCGATTTAGGACCCTGGCTCAACTCTACGGAGTGGACGGGTCGGATTCGGACAGCTCGTACTGATCCGGGAGCAGCAGAAACACCGCTTTAAGGCTAAACGTCATCAGTTCCTTCAGGATAAACCACTTTAGGAAGGCTCGGGCGGCGGAATTGGGTTCTTCTGCTTGTTTTTTCCAAGTTTCTTGTTTTTTCCACTGTTTCTTTCCATTATGTTTTATAGTCCAACATATATACATAGGGTCTAAAGTCTGAGAGCTACTGAAACACAGAATCTTTGAAATTTTCATCTGAATTTCAGTTGCGTAGTATTTTGTTGGCGTGTCCCTCCTGCATTAACTCCACAAGCCTCTGTAAAGCCCACCTGAGCGGCGTCTGACCACCAGCTTCACTGGACGAGATCAGACTACAAAACAAATCTGACCTTTTTGTACATGATGACATCACAAATTTGCTTAAAGGGCCCATATCATGGAAAATTGAATTTCAGCAAACGCTCAAGACGCACCGTTCACTCCTCAGTCCATACAGGCCATACAGTCCATACAGTCCATATATGGAAACTAAACTGAAAAAAAAACAACCTGTTTTGCATTCACTGTTTCTGTGATGTCACAAGAACCAACTCATTTACATATACATCCACCTATTCAGCCTATAGCACTTTAGCCCCGCCCATTCACACAGAAGTTCTAGGGAGTGTTTGAGCTCTGAGTGCTTGTTGAATGAGACACAACGCGAGGCAACCAATCAGAACAGAGGTCATTTACATGTCTTAAAGGCACAGTAACAAAATCAACCCGTTTAAGAATGAATCGTCGCTGTCCAATGAAAAATGCATCTCCATTTTTTGTGATTTTTACTTTTTGGCATCTTTGAGCTCGGCAGCCGTCCTTTACAATGTGAAAATTTCATGATGATCGGACCAATAGAAATGCTCCAAAAATGGCTTAGAATAACACCCCTTTCCATTAACGTACATTAAGAGTAAAGAAGGTTTTTCTCCTCTCCTGTAAAGTCACCATTTCAGAGGTGCTCGTTTTTCTATGGACAGCGACGGAATAGAAGTTGGGAAGTGGACTGCGGCCGTTTTCGGTACATAAAACCGCACAAACGCTATGGTGGAGAAAATCATATGCAAACAGATGTGAGATATGGGCCCTTTGAATTGGACTAGAGACCTGGAGCAGAACCTGCGATGTTACGCCTGCACTTCACGCGTGGTTGACTCTGTAGAAGACTCTGTAGAAGCTTAAACTGCAGATTATATCACACAGATCTGCTGACATGCATCACATCCTACGCCTGTAGTGTGAGACTTCAGTTCTTTCGCAGACGCACGACACAGACCTCCTGATCTGTAAACAGCGCTGACCCCTGCCCGCCGCCATATGCGCACGGATGCCGTATGGGTTGAACAGATGAGCTGGAATGAGATAAAAGGAGGTCGAGCAGAAGATTTGTGGGGGGTTTTTTCCCCCCAGAGGATCTTAATTGAGCCATATTGCGTTAAAGAACTTTAAATGAAGGCGATTCTGTTTGAACGCTGTGTGTAAACGAACGGCGGCGGTGAAGACGCACATATTAACAGCGTCAGTATCGCGACGTTTTGGTTTGCTTATGTTTTTTTTGCATTCTGCCTGTCAAAAGTTTGGGGACACTAAGCGCTTCAGCATGTTTTTTCATACAGACGAGCATCCACGGCGACATAAAGCACACATAAGGCTGCATAAGAGCATCGTAGAGCCGTGGCTTTATTCCCACCGTGACAGATAAAAAAACAAACTGCTCTCCGTTTGCGTTTAAGACGAACTGGAGGTTTATTCCATATCGAAATGCAAAAAAAAGTGTTTTTATCAGATAAACTATTAATTCTAAAAGGAATAAACTTCATTGCAATAACTCTGTTTGTGCAATCGTGAACATCTGTTACTAAGGCTGTAGTTTAAAACAGATTTTTTCAGGCTATTTTGTACGTATCAGCTTGATTTCACTCTTTTCTCCACTGGGAAAAACGGTTTCTACAGTGATTTGGTTTCAGGGAAGCTTTTCCAGCTTGTTTCGATCAGTCTTAAACGGGAACTCCACCAATATTTAAAAAATTCGACATAATTAAAGATGCCGAGATGCAAACGGAGTCGTTGGGAGTGGTTTGGAGTGAGATGCTCTGTTCTAGAGAAAGTCAGGATTGTTCACAGCAGTGGTGATAGGAACCAGATGTCCGAAGAGTGTAACACCTTTAAAAGCAATGAGCCGTTTCACATCAGACCACATCTGAGTGACTGATTACATCGTAAGGACCGAATTAATCAGAAATGTAGAAAAATTGGTGGAATTCCCCTTTAGGTTTATTCTAAACGTATTCAGGAAATTGCTACATAAACAAAATTCCCACAAAGTAGTGCCTCATATATTGTTTCTAAAGCCGACACCCGTGGAAACGTAGCTAGACATTCAGGCTTTGGCCCAATTTTAACTGAAATTTTCAAGAAAGCTGGTTAGATTTGGTCATTTTTCTTCCACCAAGGCCTACAGAACTGAAAGAATTGTTCCCAAAGAGGAATAAAGCCAAAGGCCACGCCCATTTTCTCCCCCTGTTGTGATGTCAGGGGTTTAAACCATTTTCAGACCAAAACAAATTCAAGAAAACATTGAAATCGTTAATGAAACCTGCTCTTTGTCCCAAAGTGGACACTGAATGATATTTTCTCTACTTCTTTATTGACAAGCTGTCCTCAGGCTTCTGACGGCCGGTCTGTTTGTAATCCTAAAAGGTCAGGATTTGTCGTAACGCTGGCCGCAACGTCTGAAAAGTCATATCAGATTTTTCACTGCGGGCCTCTGAATGTGGGATGTCGGTTTCGGTGGTCAGCGCTGGCTCGTCTTGGCAGGAAATGACCTCAGCGCTAGTGGGAGCAGCAGAGGAAGCGGTGGCAACAGGGCTCTGACAGAATTAAAGCCTACAGCCAGTCTGTTTGACAGGAATCATCAACACACCAATTGTTGTGAATAAAGCTCAAATCTCTGAGGTCCTCCTTAATAAGGCAATAGCAGAAGCCTCAGGAAGCTCGGACGCTCGTAAAGGGGCGAGAATTAAGTCTGAATAACTTTAACCTTTCAACTAATCGAGTCCGGCATAGAGATTCGTCACGAAGCAAGCCGCACAGCAAAACGCTGACCGCGCTTCTCCACGTCCGAAGAGAAGCGAGGATGTCCCGGGATATTTTCTAGCGTTTGAGCACATTACAGGCCTCGTCGCTCAGATCCGATCTCTCTGACACGGCAGTTCTGACTCGGTTAGGTCAGTGACTCTAATCTGTCATTAATGTGATGAACCGGCTCCTGAACTGACCATCATGAGCTCCTCCTACTCAGTGACGTCACGTGACTGAATCACTGCATCATCAGCTCAAACTAACGAGCAGAACGAGCTTCGCTGAGAAGATCATTAACTCTGATCAGCTCTCAGCTTCGTTATTAGAGCCAGACGGAGGAGGAAAAGGTGAGACGAGCTGCTTTTCCACCGTCTACAGGCTTTAACGTCTGTTCGGCGCTGTTGCCATGGTAACGCTGAATGATGACGCAGTGGAAAAAGCGCATGAATTCCGATCTGAGCATCACATTGAGGTCACATGGCCCCGAATCGGATACGTATCCAATCTAGGACCACGTATGAAAGCGGCTCAGGTCGGATGTGAAAAGACCAGATTTGCGTCCACACAGCCCTGAAAACACCAGATCTGAGTCACATCAGAGCAGAGAATCGGATTTGAGCCACTTCAGCCTGGGAATGTGAACGGAGCCTTGCATTCGTTCGGATTAGAGGTGGAGAGCGTCTCCTGTAAAGTTGCCAGGTTGGAGATGCTTACCTACTGTAGCTCAAAACATGGACTTTAAAGAATGACAACAGCACCTTCTCCGTTTTCTTCTCCGCCGCCTGAACACAAATGTTATCCACTGAAAAATTCCAAGGTTTGGAGCTAAAACTATGACCTGGCACCACCTTGTTCAAACAGTTCAGTGAATGTAGATCATTTGGAAATGTTGCAGCTGTTTTTGGTGCCTGAACTCTGTTTCAGTCTGATAGCAGCTGTAAACTCAGCAGGTTTAAATCTAAGCCTAATCTGCCTTTAATCCAGTGAGTGAGGCGTAAACAGAGAGATTCAGAGGGTTTGGTGTGAAACGGTCCAGACGTCTTTACAGTGGTGGTGATGGGAACCAGGCGTCGCCATGACGACAACACAGATATAGACACTTTATTTACCATCCAGAACCACCAGAGAACCTACACGAGTCTTCTGAGCTTGTATGGAATGTTGATGATGGAAAACAGTGGAAAATCTGGAATAATGAGTTTTCTTTGGGGACTATTTTGCCGCACAGCGCCCTGCATGTCTCCCTCCACCATGAATGGAGTTGAAGTTCTCTAAACTCTCATAAAACAGCGTCTCAGTCATCAGGCAGTGAATTCAGAACCAGCTCATGTAGGAACTTTCTGTAGGAGCTTTTAGAGGGACGTCTGGTTCCTATCACCACCACTGTGAGGAGCTTTTAGAGGGACGTCTGGTTCCTATCACCACCACTGTGAGGAGCTTTTAGAGGGACGTCTGGTTCCCATCACCACCACTCTGAGCAGTTCTGACTTGGTCAGGTTATCTAGAACACCAAACCGCTCTGAACGACTCTGTTTACACCTGAACCATTTAATTATATGCACATTTGGTGAAATTTGTATCTAATCTGTCATTTTACACGCGTTTTACAGCGCACGTGATAAAGTTCTGTGTCTCCGCCGTTTCGTAGCTGTTGCTCTTTAAAAATGGTCTTTCGAGTGAGACGTCCAGCAGGTTTCTGGGCCCGATTGTTAGTCCTGTGAGACCAACCGGCGAAGAGCCGCTTCCTTTGTTTGTCGTCCTTCGTCACTCTCTAAATATTTACCTTCGCTCACAAATCCTCACCTACTTCTTCACGGGGGAAACAATGAGTGGAAGCCATCTTCCCCCTTTCCTGCCGCTGATCCCATTCACCCGCGTGCTAGCACACCGAATACGGCCACTTCCCGTCCCTGTGAGCACAAGAAACTCGCTTCCTGCTCTCTTATCTGTTAAGTGAAGTCACACATTGGAGCCGCTTCCTGTTTTCATTCCACGGAGGGAAAAGCCCAGGAAAACTTTAAAGAATAACATAAACGATGGCATCTTAGCCACCAGGCGTTGGGTTCGTTGTCTAAGCGAGACGCTGATAAAGGTTGTGCTTTTCTTATCCCACTGTTTGCCTGTAGTCCATCCACTGTAACCAACTTTTAGTGAAACGACCGCTTTAAGAACAATATTATATTCACAGTTCAGCTTAAACTGATGTTTTGATATGTACTGACGCCACCGCCAGTGTAGGAGAAATCACTTGAACGCTTAACACTATTATTCCTTTATTTTACACACTGCTTACTTTCTCTGAAAGGCAATAAAGTACTGAAACGTCTCTCTATGGGAAGAAGATGTACGGAGACACTGGAGGGTCTTCCATAGAGAAATGTGCCTGCATTCGATTGTGATCTTTTAAATTGTTATTATTACTATAATTATGTTCATTATGGGTGAGTAAACTCCCTCGCTCAGTTTTACTTGACTATTACTGTCTGTCTGTCAGTCTGCTGGTGCTGAATGACTGTTTTTTATATTACGGGTGAAGCGTGCTGGAGTAGCTCTGTACATTGTCCACTAGGTGTCAGTATTGTGTAAGTGTGACTGTATGTGTGACTATATGAGAGCACAGATGTGCATTTGTGCTCTATTGAAAGCAATATGTGCCTTTTGATAATCTTTTTTCTATTGTTTATATTGTGTAATTTTTTTTTTGTTGTTTTCAAAAATTGCCAATTTTGTATTCATACAATAAATTTTTCACTCAATAATTTTGGTTATGCTTACAGTTCTTGCAACGCTACTGCAGTACCTCCACTCACTGGCCGCTTTATTAGAAACACCCACCTTGTGATTCCACTCACTGGCCACTTTATTAGAAACACCCACCTTGTGCTTCCACTCACTGGCCGCTTTATTAGAAACACCTACCTTGTGCTTCCACACACTGGCCACTTTATTAGAAACACCCACCTTGTGCTTCCACTCACTGGCCGCTTTATTAGAAACACCCACCTTGTGATTCCACTCACTGGCCACTTTATTAGAAACACCTACCTTGTGCTTCCACTCACTGGCCGCTTTATTAGAAACACCTACCTTGTGCTTCCACTCACTGGCCGCTTTATTAGAAACACCCACCTTGTGTAGGAATAATGGAAGACTCACACGAACTGCATCAACAGATGAGCAACAGTCTCTAGCTAAACGCCAGTGAGGTGGATCTAGAAGGGAGGAGTTTCTGATAAAGTGGCCAGTCAAGGCAAGTGAGGTAAATCTCAGTAGCTTTACTTCCCTCCAGCAGGAACACATCAGAGATAAGAGCAGAGGAAATCCCACCACAGCCACTCACACTCGCCCAGCTGGGACTTCCTGAGTGTGCAGACACGTCTCAGAGATAAAGTCTCGAGGTCTACAGAGCTATGACTCTCAGCAGCCATCAGGGGTAAAACGATCAGTTCCAGTAAAAACACAGAAAGGAGATGCACTGAACGCAGCCGCAGAGACGTGAGCACTGTTCAAACAACCTTATGACTAATCACCCTGTAGAGCAATTAGCCACTGCGTTGTGGTGCTTTAATCAGAGGTGCGCGTTATGAGGCACAGCAGGACTGACAAAATCACTGTAACGCACAACCTCAAGTGGCCCTTCTGCTTTTTGAGAACAGTGGACAGCAAAAAAATTGCTTTACTCAAATTACATAGAAAATAAACAATTCCTCGTTACTAAAATGAGAGCTGAGAAGTTTATCTGGGAGTCTTTATCCACCATCCACACCCACATCTCCAACCACAAGAACACTGCATACACAAGGCCACCCACCTGAACTGATCTAGACCCTCTTCATACATCCACCGCGACTAATCTAGAACCTCTCCAATACCCACCTGAACTGATCTACACCCTCTTCATACATCCACCTGGACTAATCTAGACCCTCTCCAATACCCACCTGAACTGATCTAGACCCTCTTCATACATCCACCTGGACTAATCTAGACCCTCTCCAATACCCACCTGAACTGATCTAGACCCTCCTCATACGTCCACCTGGACTAATCTAGACCCTCTTCATACATCCACCTGGACTAATCTAGACCCTCTTCATACATCCACCTGGACTAATCTAGACCCTCTTCATACATCCACCTGGACTAATCTAGAACCTCTCCAATACCCACCTGAACTGATCTACACCCTCTTCATACGTCCACCTGGACTAATCTAGACCCTCTCCAATACCCACCTGAACTGATCTAGACCCTCTTCAAACATCCACATGAACTGATCTAGACCCTCTTCATACATCCATTGGGACTAATCTAGACCCTCTCCAATACCCACCTGAACTGATCTAGACCCTCTTCATACATCCACCTGAACTGATCTAGACCCTCTTCATACATCCACTGGGACTAATCTAGACCTTCTCCCATACCCACCTGAACTGATCTAGACCCTCTCCCATACCCACCTGTACTGATCTAGACCCTCTCCAATACCCACCTGAACTGATCTAGACCCTCTTCATACATCCACCTGAACTGATCTAGACCCTCTTCATACATCCACTGGGACTAATCTAGACCCTCTCCCATACCCACCTGGACTAATCTAGACCCTCTCCCATACCCACCTGGACTAATCTAGACCCTCTCCAATACCCACCTGAACTGATCTAGACCCTCTCCAACACCCACCTGAACTGATCTAGACCCTCTTCATACATCCACCTGTTGTTCCTGCTGTTTTTGTTCGGGGCATGAAGAGCTATGTTTTGTTCCTATGTATAAAACTTTTTGTGTAATGACCATAAAGACCACTTGAACATATGACCACTTTTTGTGATTGGTGCAGTAATATAGAACTCAACTGCTGTGATGAGGAAGACACTGAACACAGATTAGATTTTAGGACTGGAACCACTTTCAATATCTGTTTTCACAGAAAGTCACTGGAAGTGAATTCATTTTTAAAGTATATTCAGGCAAACGTTATACAGCCATACCTTAAAGACAGATATCACATCATTTAGAATGTTAAATAATTAGAGTATGTGATTAAAAATAATAAATAAATAACTTAAATAAATTAAGAGATTACTTTATACAGAGAGACAGTGTACATTGTCCTTTGCAGTACACAAAGCAGCCAGAAGAGGGTGCCATTTGTCAACGTTTTGTCACACGTAGGCAAACCTAACCAGTAAGGTTGCTGAAAGACGTATAAAGTTTAGAGACTTCGTTCTTCCTATAGTTTTGAAACGTCTAAGTTAAGCTTGTTAGTTACTTTCATCTACAGTTTCTGGCCATTTGGGGGTCGTAAGAAGCTGATTGTACTGCGTGTAATGCTGCTCACTAAAACACTGCAAATCCTCCACAGTGCATGAGAAATTACAAGAGCATAAAACCCCATTTAGTGTGAATTATTATACTCACACACCCTGAATCACTTCCAGATCTGTGCACGCTCCGTCTCTGGGGGCTGCCCACCATCTGCCCACATACACAGAGCATGCTTCCTTCATACATGCCAGCGAATGGCCACTATCCAAGTGAGTGATCCTCCCATTTCCACTCACTGGCCACTTTATTGGAAACACCTACCCTGTACTTCCACTAACTGGCCACTTTATAAGAAACACCGACTTTGCGCTTCCACTCACTTTATCAGAAACCGTTCTTACCAGACTAACAGTGATGTTGACCAGTGACCACCCAAAAAATAGCCAGTCAAGAGCAGCTCTGTGGTCAGAAACTGACCATTCATGAAGGTCAAGATGAGCTCCAGGCTTTAACCATACTCCAGCATGGTGGGGCTAATAAAGAGGATGAGGAAGGTTATGAACAAAGGTGGTTTGAGAACATTAAGTCAGTCCAGAGAGTTCCGTCCTTCTCCCTTAAAGGAAGACAACAACTGCGTATCAGTCCAGGGAGATTTATTCACCTCCACTCACCTCAGAGTCCTTTACCACATCAATAACACAGCCTCCCACTGAGGGGTCCTCACACAGTCACGCCAGACTACACCAGGTTTCAGCTGCACAACACAAATAACGTCATTTGCATTATATAGAAGTACTTAGGACACATGCTGTATGTATATACACTATATTTCCAAAAGTATTCGGACGTCTGGCTTCACACGCATATGAATTTGAGTGACGTCCCATTCTTAATCCATAGGGTTTAATAGGATGTCGGCCCACCCTTTGCAGCTATAACAGCTTCAGCTCTTCTGGGAAGGCTTTCCACAAGGGTTAGGAGTGTTTATGGGAATTTCTGACCGTTCTTCCAGAAGCGCATTTGTGAGGTCAGACACTGATGTTGGACGAGAAGGCCTGGCTCACAGTCTCCGCTCTAAATCAGTGGTGCCGCTTTACACCACTGCATTCCACGCTTTGCACTGCGCTTGGTGATGTAAGGCTTGGATGCAGCTGCTCGGCCATGGAAACCCATTCCTTGAAGCTCTCTACGCTGTTCTTGAGCTGATCTGAAGGCCACATGAAGTTTGGAGGTCTGTAGTGATTGACTCTGCAGAAAGTCGGTGACCTCTGCGCACTATGCCCCTCAGCATCCGCTGACCGCTCTGTCATTTTACGTGGCCGACCACTTCGTGGCTGAGCTGCTGTCGTTCCCAATCGCTTCCACTTTGTTATAATCCCACTGACAGTGGACTGTGGAATATTTAGTAGTGAGGAAATTTCACGACTGGACTTGCTGCACAGGTGGCGTCCGATCACGGCACCACGCTGGAATTCACTGAGCTCCTGAGAGCGACCCATTCTTTCACTAATGTCTGTAGAAGCAGTCTGCAGGCCTAGGGGCTCGGCTTTATACACCTGTGGCCATGGAAGTGACTGGAACACCTGAATTCAGTGATCTGGATGGGGGAGTGAAAACTTTTGGAAATATAGTGTACGTATAAGTGCCTACATTTAATAATAATAAGGCGCATATGTTATATATGTATCTATATCTACTAACATGTCTAACATACACTATCAAAAAAGATGGTTCTTCAAGGGTTCTTTAGTAAAGACAATGGTTCTATATAGGACCATGGACACTCAAAGAACCTTTCGCAGGATTAAAGGGTCATTTGCATCATAAAGGGTCCTTCAGATGGATGGAAAATGTGCATGAACATGCTATACATGGTTCCACCTAAAAGGGTTCTTCTATTGAACAATTGAAGAACAATTTTGGGTACTCTATAGAACCCCTTTCAAAAGCATCTATATAGAACCATCTACAACCATCTAGAACCATTTCATGATGCAAAAAAAAAACATTTAATACTGCAAAGGGTTCTTTGAATGTTCGTGGTTTTATATAGAACCGTTCTCTGATTTAAGGGGGCATTATATATCGCTGCTGTAGGAACAAAACCTTGTATCTCCATTTTTGACGTTTTTCAGTTTTTGGCATAATTTGAAAGTACCTGTCGCCCCTTATATTGTGTGTTAATTTCATGATGAATGGACTAATAGAAATGACCCAAAATGACTTGGAAAAAATTCTGGTTCCATTGATTTACATTAAAAGCAAAGTAGGTTTTTTCC
This sequence comes from Pygocentrus nattereri, assembly GCF_015220715.1. Taxonomy (NCBI): domain Eukaryota; kingdom Metazoa; phylum Chordata; class Actinopteri; order Characiformes; family Serrasalmidae; genus Pygocentrus; species Pygocentrus nattereri. Next base: position 32,766,498 of record NC_051235.1, read on the forward strand.
TTCTCCTGTAAAGTTACGATTTTGGAGATACTAAGTTTTGTTAGCAGCGATATGCAAGCATTTATATGTGATGATGATGATAATAATAATAATAATGTCCCACATTTGTTATTTATCCAAATGTCTATATAAACATGTTCTAAGGCAGATTGTAACTTAGCCTAAGTCTAACCTCAGGAACCGAGCAGAAGTGTGAGGCAGTCTAAGTCTAAAGTCAGAGTGTGTTGTAGGTGCTCTAGGGCTGAACTGGTTTTCTCTGGATTTACTGTCGGGGCAAATTTGTACCGCAAGTGTAGAAAAACACGCGCACACACACACACACACGTGTATGTCCACATGTCTGTGTGTGTCAGCAGATGTTCGGTCCTGCTGCTCTGGGGCAGACCGAGCCACATGTCCACTCACACAGCCCTCACCACGGCTTCCCCCACAGCCCGCATTACAGCGACGGCTTCCTGAAGAGCAGGCCGCGGAGTAAAGAGAGGAGCGCGGCCGCCGCCGCAGCTGACACTCCTCCCACTCTGACTGGATGAAGCTCAGCAGGTTCGAGAGGAGAAGCTCAATATGAACCATATGAAGGTTATTTAATCAGGTAGAAGCTCCTTAGACTGATCCATAACTTTACAGCTGTTCTAGTACAGCTGACGCCTTCTGAGAGCTGATTGGTTAGAGTTACTGCTACTGAGAGCTGATTGGTTAGTGTTACTGCTACTGAGAGCTGATTGGTTAGCGTTACTGCTACTGAGAGCTGATTGGTTAGTGTTACTGCTACTGAGAGCTGATTGGTTAGTGTTACTGATACTGAGAGCTGATTGGTTAGTGTTACTGCTACTGAGAGCTGATTGGTTAGTGTTACTGCTACTGAGAGCTGATTGGTTAGCGTTACTGCTACTGAGAGCTGATTGGTTAGTGTTACTGCTACTGAGAGCTGATTGGTTAGTGTTACTGATACTGAGAGCTGATTGGTTAGCGTTACTGCTACTGAGTGCTGATTGGTTAGAGTTACTGCTACTGAGAGCTGATTGGTTAGAGTTACTGCTACTGAGAGCTGATTGGTTAGTGTTACTGCTACTGAGAGCTGATTGGTTAGTGTTACTGCTACTGAGAGCTGATTGGTTAGTGTTACTGCTACTGAGAGCTGATTGGTTAGTGTTACTGCTACTGACAGCTGACTGGTTAGCGTTACTGCTACTGAGAGCTGATTGGTTAGCGTTACTGCTACTGAGAGCTGATTGGTTAGTGTTACTGCTACTGAGAGCTGATTGGTCAGTGTTACTGCTACTGAGAGCTGATTGGTTAGCGTTACTGCTACTGAGAGCGGATTGGTTAGTGTTACTGCTACTGAGAGCTGATTGGCTAGAGTTACTGCTACTGAGAGCTGATTGGTTAGTGTTACTGCTACTGAGAGCTGATTGGTTAGAGTTACTGCTACTGAGAGCTGATTGGTTAGAGTTACTGCTACTGAGAGCTGATTGGTTAGTGTTACTGCTACTGAGAGCTGATTGGCTAGTGTTACTGCTACTGAGAGCCGATTGGCTAGAGTTACTGCTACTGAGAGCTGATTGGTTAGTGTTACTGCTACTGAGAGCTGATTGGTTAGTGTTACTGCTACTGAGAGCTGATTGGCTAGTGTTACTGCTACTGAGAGCTGATTGGTTAGTGTTACTGCTACTGAGAGCTGATTGGCTAGTGTTACTGCTACTGAGAGCTGATTGGTTAGTGTTACTGCTACTGAGAGCTGATTGGCTAGTGTTACTGCTACTGAGAGCTGATTAGTTAGTGTTACTGCTACTGAGAGCTGATTGGTTAGTGTTACTGCTACTGAGAGCTGATTGGTTAGTGTTACTGCTACTGAGAGCTGATTGGTTAGTGTTACTGCTACTGACAGCTGACTGGTTAGTGTTACTGCTACTGAGAGCTGATTGATTAGTGTTACTGCTACTGAGAGCTGATTGGTTAGTGTTACTGTTACTGAGAGCTGATTGGTTAGTGTTACTGCTACTGAGAGCTGATTGGTTAGTGTTACTGCTACTGAGAGCTGATTGGTTAGTGTTACTGCTACTGACAGCTGACTGGTTAGTGTTACTGCTACTGAGAGCTGATTGGTTAGTGTTACTGCTACTGAGTGCTGATTGGTTAGCGTTACTGCTACTGAGAGCTGATTGGTTAGTGTTACTGCTACTGAGAGCTGATTGGTTAGTGTTACTGCTACTGACAGCTGACTGGTTAGTGTTACTGCTACTGAGAGCTGATTGGTTAGTGTTACTGCTACTGAGAGCTGATTGGTTAGCGTTACTGCTACTGAGAGCTGATTGGTCAGTGTTACTGCTACTGAGAGCTGATTGGTTAGCGTTACTGCTACTGAGAGCTGATTGGTTAGTGTTACTGCTACTGAGTGCTGATTGGTTAGCGTTACTGCTACTGAGAGCTGATTGGTTAGTGTTACTGCTACTGAGAGCTGATTGGTTAGTGTTACTGCTACTGACAGCTGACTGGTTAGTGTTACTGCTACTGAGAGCTGATTGGTTAGTGTTACTGCTACTGAGAGCTGATTGGTTAGCGTTACTGCTACTGAGAGCTGATTGGTTAGTGTTACTGCTACTGAGAGCTGATTGGTTAGCGTTACTGCTACTGAGAGCTGATTGGTTAGTGTTACTGCTACTGACAGCTGACTGGTTAGCGTTACTGCTACTGAGAGCTGATTGGTTAGTGTTACTGCTACTGAGAGCTGATTGGTTAGCGTTACTGCTACTGAGAGCTGATTGGTTAGTGTTACTGCTACTGAGAGCTGATTGGTCAGTGTTACTGCTACTGAGAGCTGATTGGTCAGTGTTACTGCTACTGAGAGCTGATTGGTTAGCGTTACTGCTACTGAGAGCGGATTGGTTAGTGTTACTGCTACTGAGAGCTGATTGGTCAGTGTTACTGCTACTGAGAGCTGATTGGTTAGAGTTACTGCTACTGAGAGCTGATTGGTTAGTGTTACTGCTACTGAGAGCTGATTGGTTAGAGTTACTGCTACTGAGAGCTGATTGGTTAGCGTTACTGCTACTGAGAGCTGATTGGTTAGCGTTACTGCTACTGAGAGCTGATTGGTTAGCGTTACTGCTACTGAGAGCTGATTGGTTAGCGTTACTGCTACTGAGAGCTGATTGGTTAGTGTTACTGCTACTGAGAGCTGATTGGCTAGCGTTACTGCTACTGAGAGCTGATTGGTTAGAGTTACTGCTACTGAGAGCTGATTGGTTAGTGTTACTGCTACTGAGAGCTGATTGGTTAGAGTTACTGCTACTGAGAGCTGATTGGTTAGTGTTACTGCTACTGAGAGCTGATTGGTTAGTGTTACTGCTACTGAGAGCTGATTGGTTAGTGTTACTGCTACTGAGAGCTGATTGGTCAGTGTTACTGCTACTGAGAGCTGATTGGTTAGAGTTACTGCTACTGAGAGCTGATTGGTTAGTGTTACTGCTACTGAGAGCTGATTGGTTAGCGTTACTGCTACTGAGAGCTGATTGGTTAGAGTTACTGCTACTGAGAGCTGATTGGTTAGAGTTACTGCTACTGAGAGCTGATTGGTCAGTGTTACTGCTACTGAGAGCTGATTGATTAGAGTTACTGCTACTGAGAGCTGATTGGTTAGTGTTACTGCTACTGAGAGCTGATTGGTCAGTGTTACTGCTACTGAGAGCTGATTGGTCAGTGTTACTGCTACTGAGAGCTGATTGGTTAGTGTTACTGCTACTGAGAGCTGATTGGTTAGTGTTACTGCTACTGAGAGCTGATTGGTCAGTGTTACTGCTACTGAGAGCTGATTGATTAGAGTTACTGCTACTGAGAGCTGATTGGTTAGTGTTACTGTTACTGAGAGCTGATTGGTTAGTGTTACTGCTACTGAGAGCTGATTGGTTAGTGTTACTGCTACTGAGAGCTGATTGGTTAGTGTTACTGCTACTGAGAGCTGATTGGTTAGAGTTACTGCTACTGAGAGCTGATTGGTCAGTGTTACTGCTACTGAGAGCTGATTGATTAGAGTTACTGCTACTGAGAGCTGATTGGTTAGAGTTACTGCTACTGAGAGCTGGTTGGTTAGTGTTACTGCTACTGAGAGCTGATTGGTTAGTGTTACTGCTACTGAGAGCTGATTGGTTAGTGTTACTGCTACTGAGAGCTGATTGGTCAGTGTTACTGCTACTGAGAGCTGATTGGTTAGTGTTACTGTTACTGAGAGCTGATTGGTCAGTGTTACTGCTACTGAGAGCTGATTGGTTAGAGTTACTGTTACTGAGAGCTGATTGGTCAGTGTTACTGCTACTGAGAGCTGATTGGTCAGTGTTACTGCTACTGAGAGCTGATTGGTTAGTGTTACTGTTACTGAGAGCTGATTGGTTAGAGTTACTGCTACTGAGAGCTGATTGGTTAGCGTTACTGCTACTGATAGCTGATTGGTTAGCGTTACTGCTACTGAGAGCTGATTGGTTAGAGTTACTGCTACTGAGAGCTGATTGGTTAGCGTTACTGCTACTGAGAGCTGATTGATTAGTGTTACTGCTACTGAGAGCTGATTTGTTAGAGTTACTGCCACTGAGAGCTGATTGGTTAGAGTTACTGTTACTGAGAGCTGATTGGTTAGTGTTACTGCTACTGAGAGCTGATTGGTTAGAGTTACTGCTACTGAGTGCTGATTGGTTAGCGTTACTGATACTGAGAGCTGATTGGTTAGCGTTACTGCTACTGAGAGCTGATTGGTTAGTGTTACTGCTACTGAGAGCTGATTGGTCAGCGTTACTGCTACTGAGAGCTGATTGGTCAGTGTTACTGCTACTGAGAGCTGATTGGTCAGTGTTACTGCTACTGAGAGCTGATTGGTTAGTGTTACTGCTACTGAGAGCTGATTGGTTAGTGTTACTGCTACTGAGAGCTGATTGGTCAGTGTTACTGCTACTGAGAGCTGATTGGTCAGTGTTACTGCTACTGAGAGCTGATTGGTTAGAGTTACTGCTACTGAGAGCTGATTGGTTAGTGTTACTGTTACTGAGAGCTGATTGGTCAGTGTTACTGCTACTGAGAGCTGATTGGTTAGAGTTACTGTTACTGAGAGCTGATTGGTCAGTGTTACTGCTACTGAGAGCTGATTGGTCAGTGTTACTGCTACTGAGAGCTGATTGGTTAGTGTTACTGTTACTGAGTGCTGATTGGTTAGTGTTACTGCTACTGAGAGCTGATTGGTTAGAGTTACTGTTACTGAGAGCTGATTGGTCAGTGTTACTGCTACTGAGAGCTGATTGGTTAGAGTTACTGTTACTGAGAGCTGATTGGTCAGTGTTACTGCTACTGAGAGCTGATTGGTCAGTGTTACTGCTACTGAGAGCTGATTGGTTAGTGTTACTGTTACTGAGTGCTGATTGGTTAGTGTTACTGTTACTGAGAGCTGATTGGTTAGAGTTACTGCTACTGAGAGCTGATTGGTTAGCGTTACTGCTACTGAGAGCTGATTGGTTAGAGTTACTGCCACTGAGAGCTGATTGGTTAGAGTTACTGTTACTGAGAGCTGATTGGTTAGTGTTACTGCTACTGAATGCTGATTGGTTAGTGTTACTGTTACTGAGTGCTGATTGGTTAGCGTTACTGCTACTGAGAGCTGATTGGTTAGCGTTACTGCTACTGAGTGCTGATTGGTTAGTGTTACTGCTACTGAGAGCTGATTGGTTAGCGTTACTGCTACTGAGTGCTGATTGGTTAGCGTTACTGCTACTGAGAGCTGATTGGTTAGCGTTACTGCTACTGAGAGCTGATTGGTTAGTGTTACTGCTACTGAGAGCTGATTGGTTAGCGTTACTGCTACTGAGAGCTGATTGGTTAGCGTTACTGCTACTGACGGTGAAACTCCAGGTCTACAGGAGTCAGACAGTAATCAGATTTCTGCTTTACAACCAGCCAATAAACTCAAAGAAGAAGACGTGACGTGGAAGATGAACAATATTTAAATCCTTCATTTGTTTTAAGTGTCGCTCCAAAAGTGTTTACTGCATGTCACTCATGCTCAGACTGAGAAATCCGAAAGAAATCCGAGTGAGAGCTCACAGCACTGAGAAATCTGATTACTGAGATAAAATCCAGGCTCTTTACCAGATTTCTAAATCAGATTTCTGGACCTCACTCAGGTCTAAGAAATCAGAGTGTTCTGTTTACATGGCCGTTAGAATAATCAGATAATGCTGAAATCTGATTATGATTATGAGTGTAAACGCACTCAGGGAAACTCTAATAAAGCGGCAGTCGAATGTATGTGTAATGTGTGTATGGTAACCAGAGAAGGAAGGGAAAAGTAAAAGCTACTGGCAACATCTCACCTGAACACGCAAAGTTGCCAGCTCAGTATTCGGTAATGAGGCGCGGAGATTAATGAATAGCGCAGTGAAGCTCACACCAACGGAGACAGCCGTCATACATTAATGACACGTCTGAAGCTGCTGCGCTGTTGGATTTTTAGTCTCGTGTGAGTTAGAAAAGTGACTGAAACTCTCACATGCGCTGTAAACTGCTGAGCTAGTGCAGCTCCGGTCCTCAGAGACTTCCCAGGTGCAGATACTCAGAAATCACACAGCTGGAATCCCTGAGGTGTAACACCTAAATTAGCCACAAATATCAGGCCAAGAAAACATGCAGCACTGCCCCATTAAAAATATCAGCAACATCAAATGCAGTACTGGACAGTAACTGAGTAACTGAGTAAATGTAATTGGTTTCTGTACTTTAGTATTTTTGGTGTATCTGTACTGAAGTTTCTCCGTTCTGGGCGTCTTTCTCCTTTCACTCCACTACATTTCAGAGTCTAATATCCGACTTTTTCCTCCTACATTTTGAGAAATCCGTCGTTCCTTTTGGTTTCTGTGTGTATAAAAACGTAACATGTCAAAACGAAAGAAGCGCAAAGCCAGAGCACCAATCAGGGCCCAGCGGTCACTTTGTTTAGAGCTGGTTTTGACCTGTTGGTCATACCGACCCAGTGCAGCACGCGGTTCAACGTCAGCGCAGCAGCGTAAAACTTTGGGAGAGTCTGTTCAACATAAATGATGAACTAACCTAACTTTGTGTAAATAGAGCTCAATATAGAAATATGTCCACATATGCAGTCGAGACTGACGCGGCTTTTTTCTGAATTTCTACAAACACCATTTCATTTTATAGTAAATGAGTTTGGGCTGGTTTATGTTTATGAACAGACGCCTACAGATCAACATAGTAAAGGAGCTCATCTGTGATCCTGAGTTTAAAGCCAGTTTTTATTCAACTTAAACTTGGAACTAAGTTGTAAATAAATCTGAAACTGAAACTTTGCTTGTGTGTAAAAAGTGATTTCAGAGCCACTCGGTTCTCCCTGATGGAAACTGTTTACCTTCAGTGTTTTGTGCTTCTGATCATTTTAATAGACGTCAGCGTCACTAATTAATGACGTTCTATTAAAAGACTGGTTTACCAAGAGAGACGCTGGAGGACTTTCACCTGAAATGAGTTCATGAAGCCAGTCTGGTTATAAAAATGATAACAGGACATCAGAGCCAGAATTCCTCTTTTAGTACTTTTACTTTATACTTAAGTACATTTGAAGGGAAATACTTTAGTACTTTTACTCAAGTGGAGGTCTAAAGGGAGGAACTTCTACTTTTACTGGAGGAATATTTTACCTTGGGGGTCTCGACTTTAACTCAGGTACAGGGTTTGTGTTCTTCGTCCAGCACTGATCAAATGAACATATGAGCCCAAATGTCGTCGATCAGCCAAAACGTGTTTGGTTTCCAAAGTTTGCTTCTTTATTTTTATACTGAAGCTACGAGGCTAATGTGGCTAAGAGTAGAAATTCGGTCTAAACCACACCAGTTAGCATCACGCTAAATCAAAGGTAACGTTAATTACTTACACTATGTGGCCAGAAGTTTGTAGACACCGGACCAACGCGCCTATTTGAGTTTGTTTGACGTCCCATTCCAAGTCCATGGGCATTAATATGTTGGTCCTTTTTGCAGGTGTAACAGCTTCTTCCACTCCTCTGAGAAGCTTCACACAAGATTCTGTAGAGTGTTTGTGGTAATTCAGTCAGTCATTCAGTGAGGTCAGGCACTGCTGTTGGACAAGAGGGTCTGGCTCACAGTCTCCGTTCTAGTTCATCCCAAAGGTGGTCAGTGGGGTGGAGGTCAGGGCTCTGTGTAGGCCACTGGAGTTCCTCCACACCAACCTGGTCACTCCATGTCTTTGTGGAGCAGCATTGTGCTCAGGATCTCAGTCATGCTAGAACAGGAAAGGCTCTTCCCCAAACTGCTGACACAAAGCTGGAAGGACATGATGTCTGTAAAATGTCTTTGTGGAACTAAGGAGTGTGAAAAACAGTCCAGCCCATTATCTTTACTGTTGGCGCTGTGAGTTCTGGTAGGTAACGTTCTCTTGACATCCACCAAACCCAAATTCATCATCTGATAGAGAAGACAGAGATAGAGAAGATAGAGAAGCTGATTCATCACTCCAGAGAACACGTTTCCACTGCTCCAGAGTCCAGTGGCGGCTTTACAGTCCTCCAGCCGACACTTGGCATTGCGCATAGTGATCTCAGGCATGTGTGCAGCTGCTCAGCCATGGAAATCCATTTCATCAAGTTTCCAAAGCACAGTTCTTGTGCTGATGTTGCTTCCAGAAGCAGTTTGGAACTCTGTAGTGAGTGATGCAACAGAGGACAGCATTTTGAAAATGCTCACAACTTCATTTATCAGACTCTTTTATGTCAAAACAGTGTGGAAGGTTTAATATATATATAAGAAACATATATAAGATAACAAGCTAAATAAGCTCAGGATTGATTTCAGGTTGTGGAGCACGGTCTGATGATTGGCAGGAATCCTCACACATGCCAGGAGGCTTTCTGCAGAAGCCATCAGTTTCACCATCTGAAATATTTATAAAGTTCTCCTGGCTCTGCAGTTCATTCTGATGGATGGGCTGAATGATTTGGCAATGAAAGCCACAGGCCTCCCGTACAGACTGAGCAGTGACCGTTCAGAAAACCTCACTGGTGATGGAGGCAACACACACTGCACAGAGCAAACAGTCATTATTACTGTAGCCTCTCATCCCTCCCTAATTAATAATACAGGACACCATGCCACTCCCGGCCACTTTATCAGAAACCCCTCCCTTATAGCTCCGTATTGCTGGTGTATCACCACCCAAGTAATGTCTGGTCAGCTTTGGTCCCATGGACAGAAACTGACCAGTGATGAATGAGAAAGAGGGGGCTGATGAACGATACAGCAACAGACAATTTGTTTTTAGGTGTTCCTAATAAAGTGGCCAGTTAGTGGAAGGACAAGGTAGTGTTTCCAATAAAGTGGCCAGTTAGTGGAAGGACAAGCTAGGTGTTTCCAATAAAGTGGCCAGTGAGTGGAAGCACAAGGTAGGGGTTTCCAATAAAGTGGCCAGTGAGTGGAAGCACAAGGTAGGGGTTTCCAATAAAGTGGCCAGTGAGTGGAAGCACAAGGTAGGGGTTTCCAATAAAGTGGCCAGTGAGTGGAAGCACAAGGTAGGGGTTTCTAATAAAGTGGCCAGTGAGTGGAAGGATAAGCTAGGGGTTTCTAATAAAGTGGCCAGTGAGTGGAAGCACAAGGTAGGGGTTTCTAATAAAGTGGCCAGTGAGTGGAAGCACAACGTGGGTGTTTCCAATAAAGTGGCCAGTGAGTGGAAGGACAAGGTAGGTGTTTCTAATAAAGTGGCCAGTGAGTATAAAGGCCTTCTTCGTGTTTGTCTGTTATCCTCGGTACTAAACCCTGTGTTTCTGATATTTTCTCGCGTTTCTGTCTTTTGTGTGTTTTTTATTCTGTGCTATTCGTTTTTACATCTGTTGCTTGCAAGTTTGAACCAACTGGCCAATGCACGCGCAGGAGGCGGGGCTTTACTAGCCAATCGCTGCGCGCGTGTGGGCGTGGCCTGGTGAAATATGGGTGTGGAAAAGACAGGCAGGGTCGTCCACGCGCCGCTGTCCGTCGTTCTGTCTGCGGGGAATCTGACGGAAATGTAGGTTAAGCGCGCGCGGTGGGGATATTTTAGGCGCTGAAAGCGATCAAAGCGCGATGCAGCGCTGAGCGTCTCGCGGAGCTTCCATTGTCCTCGCGCGCGGTGCACGCGGCCTGGCCGTGAAACGCTGAGAGAGAGAGAGAGAGAGAGAGAGAGAGAGAGAGAGAGAGATTGCTGCTCGTGCTGGAGGCTCGTGCTGCAGTGAGTGAGTGAGGCGGAGGATGGCATGGAGTGACAGCGGGCAGCGCGAGGTCCAATCGGTGGCACGAGGGCATCTTCATACGCGCAGAGGGGTAAGTGGGCAAGTGCACGTGCATTCGGGCTGGGCGGCATCTAAACGGGTGCACGAGCGCGAGGCAGAGAGTTGTTTATATTTCTGTAATGCTGTCTCGTCTGATGCTCCCAGCATTATTTCAGCTCACACGACATTTATTGATGTTAATTAATATTCATTAATTCATTAAATAATTTATCATAAAGTTCAGAGTCTGATTGCTGAACTGTGTAGCCAACAGGTAGTGGAAGCACAAGGTAGGTGTTTCCAATAAAGTGGCCAGTGAGTGGAAGCACAAGGTAGTGTTTCCAATAAAGTGGCCAGTTAGTGGAAGCACAATGTGGGTGTTTCTAATAAAGTGGCCAGTGAGTGGAATCACAAGGTAGTGTTTCCAATAAAGTGGCCAGTGAGTGGAAGCACAAGGTAGGTGTTTCCAATAAAGTGGCCAGTTAGTGGAAGCACAAGGTAGGTGTTTCTAATAAAGTGGCCAGAGAGTGGAAGCACAATGTGGGTGTTTCTAATAAAGTGGCCAGTTAGTGGAAGCACAAGGTAGGTGTTTCTAATAAAGTGGCCAGTGAGTGGAAGTACAAGGTAGGTGTTTCTAATAAAGTGGCCAGAGCGTGGAAGCACAATGTGGGTGTTTCCAATAAAGTGGCCAGTGAGTGGAATCACAAGGTAGGTGTTTCCAATAAAGTGGCCAGTTAGTGGAAGCACAAGGTAGGTGTTTCTAATAAAGTGGCCAGTTAGTGGAAGCACAAGGTAGGTGTTTCTAATAAAGTGGCCAGTGAGCGGAAGCACAAGGTAGGTGTTTCTAATAAAGTGGCCAGTCAGTGGAAGCACAAGGTAGGTGTTTCTAATAAAGTGGCCAGTCAGTGGAAGCACAAGGTAGGTGTTTCTAATAAAGTGGCCAGTGAGTGGAAGCACAAGGTGGGTGTTTCTAATAAAGTGGCCAGTTAGTTTCATCTAACTTTGTATTGATTAGCAGAAAAATATTCAATATAGTCCAAAAATTAGGTTGCATTTTATTAGATGTTCGAATAGGGGTGCATTTTTGGAGACAGGACGGTTCTTCAAGGGTTCTTTAGTAAAGGGAACCATGAACTCCATATTGAACAATTTTATGCATAAACGGTTCTTTGTATCGTGAAACGGTTCTTCGGGAAGCTAGTAGCAATAGCAGAACCCTTTTTGTACTATGTAGAACCATTTTCAACAAGGTTCTAGAACTTATGGTTCTAAATAGAACCATTTCTAAAAGAACTGTTGCTTTACCTCATCTGTCCACTGTTACCTATTGTATCTCGCCTGTCCACTTACACCTGTCTAATTTAATCTGTCCCTTTGTTCCTGTCCACTTACACCTGTCTAATTTAATCTGTCCCTTTGTTCCTGTCCACTTACACCTGTCTAATTTAATCTGTCCCTTTGTTCCTGTCCACTTATACCTGTTCTTTCTCACCTGCCCATTCCCATTGGTCCTTCCTCACCTGTCCACTCTCACCTATTCCATTTCACTTGTCCACTTACACCTGTCTACTTTAATCTGTCCATCTCATCATGCATGCTTACCTGTCCTCTCTCACCTGTCCACCTCCTCATGCATGCCCACCTGTCTACTTCTCCCTGTCTGCTCTCACCACTGTGTCACCTCATCTACTCCCACCTGTCCATTTCCTCTTGCACTCTCACCTGTGTTTCCTCATACACACTAGTCTGTCCACTCCCACATGTCCCCTCTCACCTGTCCATCTCTTCATACTTGTCCACCTGTCCACACCCACCCATCTATTTCCTCATGCAATCTCACCTTTCCATTCTCACCTGTCCACTCTCACCTGTCCTCTCTCACCTGTCCTCTCTCACCAGCCCACTTCCACCTGTCCACTCTCACTTGTTTATCTCCTCCCTCAATTTCAACAGTCCACTCTCAATTCTCCGCTCTCACCTGTCCACTCTCACCTGTCCACTCTCACCTGTCCACTTTCACCTATCAATCTAAAACTGAATTAACGGGGAGAGAAAATGAGGTAAACTCAGGCTTACCTAACTCTCTCACTCACTCTCTCTCTCTCTCTCTCTCCCTCTCTCTCTCTTTCTCTCTCTCCCTCTCTCTCTCTCTCTCTCTCTCTGCTGTGTCTGTCTGTCTGTCCCCCCCCCCCCCCCCCCCCTCTCTCTCTCTCTCAGGTGAGGACGTGTCTCTGTGTGTTGTCTCAGTTGGGGTGTCTGAGGTCAGACTGACTGCAGGAGGAGTGGTTGATGTTGATGAAAGTGTTCAGGTGAGCAGAGCTGGTCTTATTCACTGTCCTGCTGCTGAGGTCCATCTGTCCATCCGCAGCCCCGGCTGACCGTCTGGGACAGTGTGGATTGTCTGACTGTTGCTCTTCAGCTCAGTAATAAACACAGTGTTAAGGGTTTAGTGGATCTCGGAGCAGCTCTGTGCTGATGATCTCGACACGTTCATCTTCATGATCATCACCCTCATCCTCGGTACGAAGAGCAGCCCGGAACACCCGGAAGGTTTGAGTGCTGACGTCACAGCATTGGCAGAAAGTGGGCGTGGCCTTTGGCTTTATTTCCAGGCTAGAGCTTTAAGCATCTGTTCCTTCAGTTTTGTGGCTTTGTTGCTAAATTAACACCAATATCTAAAAAACAGTAAATGCAGTTTGTTTAAATATTTAAATTAGCTTAAATAATGGAAATATTAGATTTTTTAAAAAATGAAGTGAGGTAGTTTGTAAATTGTTGCCATGTGGCAGAAATATAGAAAGCACCATAAAATCTAATGTTTCTCTAAAAATATTTTCCCATTTTTTTTGAAAAATGGAAAAGATGGAAAATGAAAATAATATTCGAATGAGGTACGTAAGTTATGCATACCTGTAAAAAGACACAGGAACATCATTTTCCTGATCAAAGACAAATTTATTTCCTATTTCATTTCATGAAATCATTCACAATTAATAAGTAATTTAATTTACTCATCAACATGTTTTTATGGACTAGAAATGCAGACAAAGGCAGCCTGACATTTGGGGAATATCGCAATTCCTTCTGTTAAAACTGTCCTTTCCAGTCGTTTAGAATCCAGATAATGTTACGGTTACAAAGCTCATTTACATTTTCACATTTAAATGTAATCAAAAGTAAAACGAGCAGCATCAGTGCTGTGAAAGCCAATTAGTTAGTTCAGTCCTTGTGAATTTAAGAACCTGACTGCTTGAGGAATAAAGCTGCTGCAGAGTCTGGCAGTGGTGGAACGGATGCTCCGGTACCTTCTGCCAGACGGCAGCAGTGAGTAAAGTCCGTGTGAGGGATGGACGGTGTCGTCCACAATGCTGGTGGCTTTCCGGATACAGCATGTGGTGTAGATGTCCATGATGGAGGGGAGAGAGACCCTGATGATCTTCTCAGCTGTCCTCACTATATCCTGTAGTGTCTTGCAGTCTGATGCAGTGCAATTCCCAAACCAAGCGATGATGCAGCTGCTCAGGATGCTCTCCACTGTCCCCCTGTAGAACATGGTGAGGATGGGAGGGGGGAGATGAGCCTTCTACAGTCTCCGCAGGAAGTAGAGGTGCTGCTGGGCTCTCTTGGCTATGGAGTTGATGTTGAGGGATCAGGTGAGGTTCTCTGTGATGTGGACACTGAGGAACTTGGTGCTCCTGACGATGTCCACTGCAGAGCCAGTGATGTTCAGTGGGGGGTGGTCACCTCATCTCCTTAGTTTTGTCCACATTCAGAGACAGCTTGTTGGTTCTGCACCAGTCCGTTAGCCGCTGCACCTCCTCTCTGTGCGCTGACTCTGTGAGCGTATGAACATCTGTTTTATTGCTGCAGTTGAACCGGATCACTGAAATTCCCCTTTGGGGGGAATTTAAAAGCTTGATTATTCAGAGAAATAAACAAGCCAAACTATAGGCAGCTAGGTTGGGGTCATGACAGAAACCATGGCAACGTGTCTCTGAGATGTGATTTGGATGGACGGTCTCTGCACGGAGTTGATTAAGCAGAGATGCTGTTCGTTCATCTCGTTGCACAGAGGAACAAAACCTGCCTGGTACGTAGATAAATAAATAAACATTCACTCGGAACATTTAGACCACCTGACTGATGCTGTTCTTAATCTTATAACAGAATTTACCAGATTTACAGGGGTGGTGATGGGAACCAGGCGTCGCCATGACGACAACACAGATATAGACAATTTATTTACCATCCAGAACCACCAGAGAACCTACACGAGTCTTCTGAGCTTATATGGAATGTTGATGATGGAAAACAGTGGAAAATCTGGAATAATGAGTTTTCTTTGGGGACTATTTTGCCGCACAGCGCTCTGCATGTCTCCCTCCACCATGAATGGAGTTGAAGTTCTCTAAACTCTCATAAAACAGCGTCTCAGTCATCAGGCAGTGAATTCAGAGCCAGTTCATGTAGGAACTTTCTGTAGGAGCTTTTAGAGGGACGTCTGGTTCCCATCACCACCACTGTGAGGAGCTTTTAGAGGGACGTCTGGTTCCCATCACCACCACTGTGAACGGCTCTGACTCGGGAAGATTATCTAGAACAGAGCGTTTCACACCAAACCGCTCAGAACGACTCTGTTTACATCTTAACCAGTTAATCATGGAGAATCAGTGGAATTACCCTTTAAAGACGTGGCAGTGGTGGGTGAATGTTTGGCTGGGGGGCCGTAGGTTAGTAAATTATAGAATCTGATTGGTTTGTGTGTTTTAGCTGATCAGAAAATTTAGATGTGTGTGTGTATATATATATATATATATATATATATATATATATATATATATAATTAGGAAGTTGCTAATTAGATTTGGGTGTTATAACGAGAGCAAGGCCTTAAATCCAGGCTGAGATCATCCGGTGGGTTTTATAGGCGTTTGCAGGGGTCGGAGCCACCATGAGCAGCTTTGAGAAAATTTAAGCACCTATTTTGAGTCACGGTGAGAATTTTACCAACAGAACAGAGGACAAAAGAACAAAATTTAGCTTTGTTCTTGTTATGGCTGATCTTAATCCCAATGCTCTGCTTCTTTTTCTCCTCCTATCACTAACCACGTTTACATGCAGCCTAATAATCCATTAATAATCCCACTAATAGCTCAATTAGAATAGAATGTGTCCGTGTAAACACCTCAGTCAGAATAGACGAATCTGAGGTGGATAATCCTGTAAATAATCCGTTAAATAGAAGAATAATATCCGTGTAAACGTCTGTATCCGATTACATTCCCTATCGGAAAGTTTCAGTCCGTTCTGCATGAGCGTCGCGTCACAGTGAGAGTTTATACCGTTCAACACGGCGGAGCAGAAACTGGTCTGCAGAGGAGACGAAGTTCATGCTCTGATCTTTAAAAGACGGCGGTGGGACGGACGTCCAGCTTATGCGTCTCAGAGCACGACGTCTTCCTCTCGGCCTTCTTTAATAAGGACGTGTGAAGGACGTTTTCCTGAGTCTGACGTCATTTTAAAGCAGTTAAAAACACAATCACTGCTCACTGCTGCTCATCTCACTCTGACTGGACTCACGGGATGCTGGTTGTCATGGTAACGTCTACACTAAGTGGTTCTCTACACTTGTGTCATTTTGCATCTGATCACTGCAGTGAGCTTGTAAACGAAGATTTTCCATCAGATTGTTGAGTAGAGTGAGAATAAACACCTCAGTCTGAATTTATACATCACAGAAATAGTGCCTTCTTCTTTCTGTCTCTCTCTCTGTCTGTCTGTCTCTCTCTCTCTCTCTCTCTCTCTGTCTCTCTCTCTCTCTCTCTCTCTCTCTCTCTCTCTCTCGCTTTCTTACTCTCTCACTCTCTCTCTCTCTCGCTCTCTGTCTCTCTTTCTCACTCTCTCTCACTCTCTCTCTCTCTCGCTCTCTGTCTCTCTTTCTCACTCTCTCTCACTCTCTCTCTCTCTCACTCTGTCTCTCTTCTTTCATCTGCTGCCACTCATTTGCATTTTCTGGTTCAAATTCATTCAGATCTACAACATTTTGGAAACGGACGTCTTCAGAGTCGCTCCGCGCACTCCGTCATCTTCCAAAATGGGTCAGAGAAAAGTGAAAATGAACTGTAAACGGAAGCATTGATCCCAGTGAGAAACACTGGCCTATTCCTGGAGTAAAACTTTATACTAAAAATACATTTTAGGCCAAAACTTCATAATAAAACTATCACGAAACAGTGTCTCGGGTCTCCAGCCATGCGTTCATAGCCATTTATGAAATGACTCGACGGAATGTTCCGCTAAACACCCAGACGTCTGGTTCCTAGTGCTGTAGTCTAAACCACTGAATGACTAAGTAATTTTACGAAATCGGTGGCGTTCCCCTTTAAGAGTGTAAACAGTCGGCAGAGGGGAGAGATCTTCCCATTTTCTCTGAAGCTTTACTGCGAAGCCTTGGGGTCTCTGCCTTTCGCCCAGCGCTGTGTGCGGTGTTAGTGTGTGTATAATGGCTTCTTCTGGTTCAATATCTCATCACCGTGAGTGCTAACGTGCTCCCGAGGCTGGCGTGGATGTGCCTGTTGCTCCTGAGACTCTTTATCTCGTGGAGTTTTTATTACAGTGAGCCAGGCAGTGAAATCAGACCCCGTGGAAACAACAGACACGTTACATAACTGTAAGAGTAGAGCCGTAAAACATGAACAAAACCTGACAGGCAGAAAAAGGAACGAAAGGAAGAGAATTAAAACGACTGAGGACTGAAACTGAATAAAATAAACCCCAACAGTAGTTTAACTGTTATAGCTGATGAGTGTCTGGGTCTGCAGTTTACACTGGAGGTTTGGAGGCCACAGTCTGCTGATCTTAGACCTGACGGACGCTCGGCGAGGTGTCCAGTACTTCGCCGTCGCCGGAACAGAACCTCCAAAATAGAAACTTTACACGAGAAGGAAAAAACATACTTCACTTTTAATGGGAGTCAATGGAACCAGGTTTTTTTCTGAGTCATTTTGGGCCGTTTCTTTGGGTCCATTCATCATGAAATTTATACACAATGTAAAGAACGACAGACGCTTTTAAACTATCTCAAAAACTGAAAAACGGCAAAAAAAAAGGTTTCGTTCCCACGGCAGCGATTTGATACTTACATGTACATGCACTACATATATGCGCATGTATTTTGAAATATGTGCCTAACCTTTTATGACATGGCCATATGTCAGATTTTCGTATTAATCAATCAAGCTTTATTTCTATTTGGAGTAAGTTGAGGGAGACCCTCGTTTACAGTGTAGCCGAGCCAATTCAGACAGCAGGGATGGAAAAGAATGAATAAAATAAATGGAAAAGTAAAAGCTCCAGTCTGAATAATATCATAACTTAATAAATAACACATCAAATAGGGATAACATGCATAGAAACACGGTTAGTGAAATAAATGAAGGAATAGAAAATGTCACAGAATTGTTTCCTCTAGTGAAGACCGCGCTGTCCCCTCCATCACAGTGTCCACTAACAGCAGCCATCAGGTGTCTGATGGGCGGCGCGGCTGCCACAGTGTTTAACCTCCGCAATCGATTTCAGACGCTCCTGTAAACGACTGGCGCTCAGACAGTGACCTTTCACACCGAGAGTCCAGAAGTTTGTCAGTGTCATATATATTTAAAGATACTGTAAAATCAAAGGTCTGAATTTTTATATATTTAATTTTATCCGCTGAGCTTTCGCTGATGAGATCTGTGTAAATCATAGTGAACGTGGAAATTCTTGGTGGAAAGCTGTAAAAAAGCTGGCAGTACATGTAAACAGTTCAGCTGCTCTTCTATGAGGCACATCCAATCAGAGCAGAGCTCGTTTACATATATCAGTCCTGAAGGCGCAGCAACAAAAATAGTTTAATTCTAAGAGAGAAAAATTAAAGAGAGGCTGGAAAGGAGTGATTTAAAACCTGATTGTGTTCTATCATTTATATAAAATTAATTTGGTATTTAAAACTATAGAAACATATCACTGCTGGTGGGACTTTTTTTTTGCTGTTTTTCAGTTTTTGACATAATTTGAAAATGCCTCTTGTCCTTTACATTGTTTGTAAATTTCATGATAAATGGACCACATCGAATGATCCAAAATGACTTGGAAAGACGTCTGGTTCCATTGACTTGCATTAAAAGTAAAGTGTGTTTTTTCGTTCTCCTGTAAAGTTAGCATTTTGGAGATACGAGGTTTTGTTCCGACAGCAATTACGAACAAAAAACATAAAATGCAACAAAATGTAGGATGCTGGCCCTTTAATCTTGTTTTTTTTTTTTCCAGGTGCAGTGGTAGGTGCAGTAGGGGAGTGTTGAGGGGGTGGTAGGTGCAGTAGGGGAGTGTTGAGGGTGTGGTAGGTGCAGTAGGGGAGTGTTGAGGGTGTGGTAGGTGCAGTAGGGGAGTGTTGGAGAGGGTGGTAGGTGCAGTAGGGGAGTGTTGGAGAGGGTGGTAGGTGCAGTAGGGGAGTGTTGGGGGTGTGGTAGGTGCAGTAGGGGAGTGTTGAGGGTGTGGTAGGTGCAGTAGGGGAGTGTGGAGGGTGTGGTAGGTGCAGTAGGGGAGTGTTGGAGAGGGTGGTAGGTGCAGTAGGGGAGTGTTGGAGAGGGTGGTAGGTGCAGTAGGGGAGTGTTGGGGGTGTGGTAGGTGCAGTAGGGGAGTGTTGGAGAGGGTGGTAGGTGCAGTAGGGGAGTGTTGGGGGTGTGGTAGGTGCAGTAGGGGAGTGTTGGGGGTGTGGAAGGTGCAGTAGGGGAGTGTTGAGGGTGTGGTAGGTGCAGTAGGGGAGTGTGGAGGGTGTGGTAGGTGCAGTAGGGGAGTGTTGGAGAGGGTGGTAGGTGCAGTAGGGGAGTGTTGGGGCTGTGGTAGGTGCAGTAGGGGAGTGTTGGAGAGGGTGGTAGGTGCAGTAGGGGAGTGTTGGGGGTGTGGTAGGTGCAGTAGGGGAGTGTTGGGGTTGTGGTAGGTGCAGTAGGGGAGTGTTGGAGAGGGTGGTAGGTGCAGTAGGGGAGTGTTGAGGGTGTGGTAGGTGCAGTAGGGGAGTGTTGGGGCTGTGGTAGGTGCAGTAGGGGAGTGTTGAGGGTGTGGTAGGTGCAGTAGGGGAGTGTTGAGGGTGTGGTAGGTGCAGTAGGGGAGTGTTGAGGGTGTGGTAGGTGCAGTAGGGGAGTGTTGGGGCTGTGGTAGGTGCAGTAGGGGAGTGTTGGAGA
Source organism: Pygocentrus nattereri (assembly GCF_015220715.1). Classification (NCBI taxonomy): domain Eukaryota; kingdom Metazoa; phylum Chordata; class Actinopteri; order Characiformes; family Serrasalmidae; genus Pygocentrus; species Pygocentrus nattereri. The sequence continues at coordinate 32,786,016 of NC_051235.1, forward strand.
GGGTGGTAGGTGCAGTAGGGGAGTGTTGAGGGTGTGGTAGGTGCAGTAGGGGAGTGTTGGGGTGTGGTAGGTGCAGTGGTAGGTGCAGTAGGGGAGTGTTGGGGTGTGGTAGGTGCAGTAGGGGAGTGTTGAGGGTGTGGTAGGTGCAGTAGGGGAGTGTTGAGGGTGTGGTAGGTGCAGTAGGGGAGTGTTGGAGAGGGTGGTAGGTGCAGTAGGGGAGTGTTGGAGAGGGTGGTAGGTGCAGTAGGGGAGTGTTGGGGCTGTGGTAGGTGCAGTAGGGGAGTGTTGAGGGTGTGGTAGGTGCAGTAGGGGAGTGTTGAGGGTGTGGTAGGTGCAGTAGGGGAGTGTTGAGGGTGTGGTAGGTGCAGTAGGGGAGTGTTGGGGGGTGGTAGGTGCAGTAGGAGAGTGTTGGGGGGTGGTAGGTGCAGTAGGGGAGTGTTGAGGGTGTGGTAGGTGCAGTAGGGGAGTGTTGGGGCGTGGTAGGTGCAGTAGGAGAGTGTTGGAGAGGGTGGTAGGTGCAGTAGGGGAGTGTTGAGGGTGTGGTAGGTGCAGTAGGGGAGTGTTGAGGGTGTGGTAGGTGCAGTAGGGGAGTGTTGGGGCGTGGTAGGTGCAGTAGGAGAGTGTTGGAGAGGGTGGTAGGTGCAGTAGGGGAGTGTTGGAGAGGGTGGTAGGTGCAGTAGGGGAGTGTTGGAGAGGGTGGTAGGTGCAGTAGGAGAGTGTTGGGGTGTGGTAGGTGCAGTAGGGGAGTGTTGAGGGTGTGGTAGGTGCAGTAGGGGAGTGTTGGGGGGTGGTAGGTGCAGTAGGAGAGTGTTGGGGTGTGGTAGGTGCAGTAGGGGAGTGTTGAGGGTGTGGTAGGTGCAGTAGGGGAGTGTTGGGGGGTGGTAGGTGCAGTAGGAGAGTGTTGGGGTGTGGTAGGTGCAGTAGGGGAGTGTTGAGGGTGTGGTAGGTGCAGTAGGGGAGTGTTGGGGCGTGGTAGGTGCAGTAGGAGAGTGTTGGGGTGTGGTAGGTGCAGTAGGGCAGTAGGGGAGTGTTGGGGGGGGCAGGCAGGCCTCAGTGTAAATCTCACAGTCCATCTCACACACAGTGGCACTGACTGGCCGCTCCTCTGGATTCACTCTGGTTAATAATACATTGCTCATCTCTCTCATCTCAAATGTCAGCAGTGCTGGGGGGATGGGGGTCTTCAGCCGTGGAGAACGGGAAGGAAGCAGGTGAATGGCTTTATTCCTGTGTGGGGTTATTGTTTCTCTGTGTGGGGTTGGGGTTGGTGGAAGAGCCGAGAGGGGCAGAATCCCCTCCAAAGCTCAGTCTGAGAATCTGGTTGATTTTCTGACGTAATCAAACCCACTCAGGGGTGTTGAGGTCTGGACTCTGGGGTGGTCAGTCCATCGCTCACCTTCTTGGTTTGATGTGTCCGTCTCCTTTTCTCAGTGAGCTTCTTGATCAGCTACACGTCCTTTCAGACCCACAGCGCTGTAACCCTGTAAAACAGTGTGCGATCAAATTCAATCACAACTCAAGAAGAACGTTTCTCAACATAAAACAGCAAAGAGCTTCTGCTTTCCATCGTCTACGGTGCAGAATATCATTAAAGACTCAGAGAATCTGGAGAAATCTCTGTCTGTGAGGGACGAGGCTGAACACCAGTATCTGCTGGCCGTGATCTTTGGGCCCTCAGGCAGCGCTGCATTAAAAACAGACATGGTTCTGTAGTGGAAATCACTGCATGGGCTCAGAAACACTTCTGAAAACCACTGACTGTGAACACAGTTCATCACTGCATCCACAAACGCTGTTAAACTCTAAAACACAAAGAAGAACCCAAATATAAACAGGATCCAGAAACGCTGCCACCTTCTCTGGGCCTGAGCTCTTTAAAATGGACTGAGGGGAAGTGGAAAAGTGTCCGGCAGTCTGAATCAACATCTGAAATTCTTTTAGGAAATTTGTTTACATAAGAGGTATATTTAAAAAATATCATGTTGATGAATACAGGCTGGAAAATATGACGATATTTATCGGCGTCATGATAAGTTATGGTACACTCCGCTTTCTGAGCATTAAAATATCCCAGAGCGTAATTAGTCCTGTTTGATTGGATTCGCTGCAGCGCGGTGTGTGGAGTGTTCAATACAAACCATTTACACTCCGTTTCTGACGGAAACCCTAACCCTACCCTCCGTGATTTATTTGGGGGTAAAGAGGAGCGATTCCAGGGTTACAGAAAGGAATGAATTCCCAGTGCGGGTAAAACGGGAACGTGGACGCTGCTGGGCTGTAAATTTCTGTGCGGTTATCTGCATATTGTGGGTGTCTGTCTTGCATAACAGGTTTTTGTTGTGTTTTAAAGCAGCGCCGAGTCTTGGTCAGTCTTCAGAAAAAGCCACAGCGCTGAGCTCCCACACCAGCCTGATTTATCCGCCGCTCTCGCAGGCCGTCCTTCACTCCCTCACGCTCGCCTTTTACAGCAGGCTGAATACGTAGAGAGCTCATTTCATGAAAACTGATATGATATGTTACTTTCTTTGTTTTCTTATGATAAAAACAGTTTGCTGCAGTAACGATGTTCACCAATCAGGCATCTGATCAGCTCCACTGACCGTATAGCTGCACTCTGTAGTTCTACAGTTACAGACTGTAGTCCATCTGTTTCTCTGATACTCTGTTACCCTGTTCTTCAGTGGTCAGGACCCCCATGTTACAAAATGACAGGAATATTAATTAAATTCACATTTCCAGAAAATATCATAATTTAATACTTGTAAGGAATGAGTCACAGAATTCACAAAAAGAATAGAAAGAAGGAAGAAAAGAAAGAAAAAGACCTCCACTGGAGTAAAAGTACTAAAGTATTTCCCTTCAAATGTACTTAAGTATAAAGTAAAAGTACTAAAAGAGGAATTCTGGCTCTGATGTCCTGTTATCATTTTTATAACCAGACTGGCTTCATGAACTCATTTCAGGTGAAAGTCCTCCAGCGTCTCTCTTGGTAAACCAGTCTTTTAATAGAAGGTCATTAATTAGTGACGCTGACGTCTATTAAAATGATCAGAAGCACAAAACACTGAAGGTAAACAGTTTCCATCAGGGAGAACCGAGTGGCTCTGAAATCACTTTTTACACACAAGCAAAGTTTCAGTTTCAGATTTATTTACAACTTAGTTCCAAGTTTAAGTTGAATAAAAACTGGCTTTAAACTCAGGATCACAGATGAGCTCCTTTACTATGTTGATCTGTAGGCGTCTGTTCATAAACATAAACCAGCCCAAACTCATTTACTATAAAATGAAATGGTGTTTGTAGAAATTCAGAAAAAAGCCGCGTCAGTCTCGACTGCATATGTGGACATATTTCTATATTGAGCTCTATTTACACAAAGTTAGGTTAGTTCATCATTTATGTTGAACAGACTCTCCCAAAGTTTTACGCTGCTGCGCTGACGTTGAACCGCGTGCTGCACTGGGTCGGTATGACCAACAGGTCAAAACCAGCTCTAAACAAAGTGACCGCTGGGCCCTGATTGGTGCTCTGGCTTTGCGCTTCTTTCGTTTTGACATGTTACGTTTTTATACACACAGAAACCAAAAGGAACGACAGATTTCTCAAAATGTAGGAGGAAAAATTCAGTACAGATATACCAAAAATACTAAAGTACAGAAACTAATTACATTTACTCAGATACTCAGTTACTGTCCACCACTGAGAAAAACAAAAGCAAGATAAAGGAAACATTAAGAAAGAAAAAAGAAAGGAAGAAAAGGGAAAGCCAAGAAGGCACATAAAAGAAATGAAGTAATGAAGAAAGAAAGGGAGAAAGTAAAGAGAAGGGAAAAATAAGAAAAAAGGTAAAGAAAAAGACAGAAAACAACAAATAAAAAAGATAAGGAAGCAGAAAGAAAGAGAGAAAGGCCTGAAGAGAAGAAAAGAAAGCGATTGGGTTGAAGCTTCTGCGTGATTTCCTGGTCTGTCCTGAAGAGGAAAGAGGTGTCGTTTGTATTTTTGATGATCGAGTGGAAATTTAAGAACTGAAGGGGGCGCTGACTTTTGCACAGACTGTTGTCTGACCATCTACACTTTCACTACATGCTCAGATCTTCTTGTCCTCCACACCTCACTGTGCAGCTCCGCCTCTTTCTTTCATTTGGCTTTCCTTTTTCTCCTTTTCTCTCTGGCTTTTTCTCTTGTGGGCGGGGCTGTTTGTGATTGGCTGTTTGTGATTGGCTGTTTGTGGTCCACAGTTCTCTAATATCCATATCCAGAATGAGTTCCTATAATCAGGGAATGTTTATCATGCGATCAGACGGGTTTTCAGCCGCGGCTCTCAGACTGAGCTCTGGATGAATTGTGAAGAATGAGAGCTGGAGATGGGGTGTGTGTGTGTGTGTGTGTGTGTGGGTGTGTGGGTGTGTGGGTGTGTTGGGTTCAGTTTCAGAGCACTCAGTGCCGGAAGAAGCTCTGAGCTACTGGATTTTCAGGGAACATCCATTAACATCCATTACCATCCATTAGCGTTCCTGTGATTTTGGATAAATAATGATACGATTTAAGTTTGATTCACATTTTGATGCCAAAAAGAGGGAAAACATGACAGTAAAATAAACGCGTGCCCAGTAAGAAAGAGCTGCGATTCAGAAATGACTCCTGTTCGCTTTGGCCCCCGTCAGTGATGACTGGGACTTTTAAGGGTCCAACAGGAAAAGAGGGATGTTCCTGAAAAAAATCTCGGTGAGCGCTTTTCTCCCGGGTGATTGTGGATCTTGGAAGGCCGTCCATTCTGACAGTCTATTTCCCGTTTCGTTTAACCCAGATTTGAGGTGGCACGGAGGATAATGCCGGAAAAGTCAGATGCTCCGGCCAGCGTGTGGCTAAACTAGCCAAGTGGGGGGGGCGGGGGGGGTAGGGGTATTATGGCAGGCTTTACTGGACCGGGAGCAGGTCCATTTCCACAGGATTTTCCCTCTCTGATCCCTCCCTCACTTCCGCGTTGATCCCTTCTGACTTCTGCTGTGATTCCCATTTTTGTAAAGCTGCTTTGTGACAACATCAGTTGTAAAAAGCGCTATATAAATAAATTTGATTTGATTTGATCCCACCAGATGAAGCAATGTTCCTGAGAAGTAATCTGTTTAAAGCAAGATCAATAATGGATCCCCGTCTGCAATGCAGAGCTAAAACTGTTAGGGCAGTAGTTTAAATCCCATTCCTCCTTTTTACCCCGACCCCTTGTTCTCGAGTGTTGCCCCTTGTTCCTGAGCTACAGGGCAGTGGTTGAGATCTTCCTCTGAAATGAGACCCTCTAATAAAAGAGCATCACTTCATTAACAGCTACTAGCGCCGCTCTGTAGGCGACCCTGCCCGTCTGCAGGGACAGCAGAGGAGGGGAAAGTTCAGCTCCTCACTGCTGGGCTTTAGTTACATTTAGGGATCATACGCCTTCAAAGAGGGGGGCAGTTATTTATTATCACCCCCCCTAATTCTTCAGTGATGTGAGGCTGAAGTCAGAGATTCTCCAGATTCTCGTTTGAAGTTTCCGTTCCACCTTAAATGGAGCAGCAGGTACATTCTGGAGCTTCAGGATGTTATTAGAGATTTTTATGCTTGTTATGAAGAAAAATGACCGAAACCACATTAAAGATAAAACAGGTTATTGTGATTTTTTTAACAGAGAAAATTCCCACGTTGGTGTGTTTCTCTCGTCTCTCGCACAGCCATTTTTTCCCATAACACTCCGCTTGGATTGTGTCTCTGAAAAACCTCAGTCTGGAGGATCATGCAGCCCCAACACTTCATCCCACCCCTCTATCTCAACCCCTAACCCCAGACGTGTAAGGGGCTAAGGGCTGAGTGGGGATTGGGCCTAAAAGCACACAGCTTCAAAAAATTTTTTTATCAATAATGAAAAAGAAACCGTTGGTGTAATGGTGAGATATCGGCACTGCTGTGCTGATGTGAAGCGCTGCCCCTATGGAGCATCAAAAGCTATTTGGCTGTTAATAGCGCCCCCGGTGGAGAACCTGTAGCCTGTGAGAAGTGAGTGAGCTAGTGTGATCAGTCCATCCATTTTCTAAGCCGCTTCTCCCTCAGGGAGCTGGAGCCTATCCCAGCGGTCATCGGGCGGAAGGCAGGATACACCCTGGACAGGTCGCCGGTCCATCGCAGGGCAGACAGACACAGACACAGACAGTCACTCACACCCAGGGGTAATTTAGAAGTAATATTTAGAAGTAATGTCCAACTGGCCTGACTGCATGTCTTTGGACTGTGGGAGGAAACCGGAGAACCCGGAGGAACCCCACGCAGACACAGGGAGAACATGCAGACTCCACACAGAGAGGACCCTGATCACCCGGCCGGGGAATCGAACCCAGGCCCAGTTTGATCAGTTTCAGTCTAAAATCAGCTTTTTCTCTCTGTTATTGGCTGTTTAGCTGAGTGGTTAAGTCATGGTACAAGCACAGCATAATGAAGCACTAGTTGAGCTTTTTTTTTGCTGTGCTTGTGAGGTAATTTGACACATTCTGTCATTTAATGCCCTGAACGATGTGCTTACTATGGAAAATCATATAACAATAACAATAAAACCACCATTTAACATGCAGCCCTAACTGTTCAGTGCTTCTAAAGACTTCGCTGATATCTATAGGCATGGAGAGAAATCCAGGCTTAAAGAAGGCTGCGGCTACTGGTTTTAGCTATGCTAACATACTTGTGTCAGAAACCACATAATCAACATTATTAGATACCAGATTAGATACTGGACGTCTCCACACGGTTTGAGATGAGTGAGTGATGATGCAGTTAGCATCATGCTAATTGGTATGCATATCGTTGCTGTCGGAAGAAAATCTCGTATCTCCGTTTTTGCCATTTTTCAATTTTTGGCATAATTTGGAAATGCCTGTTACTCTATCTACCAAAAGAAACGGCCCAAAATGACTTGGGAAAATATTTGGTTCCATTGACTTCCATTAGAAGTACAGTCAGTTTTTTCCTTCTCCTGTAAAGTTTCTGTTTTGGAGATGTTATGAACCCTGAAAGTGTGTAGTGATGTAAATTTAACCGTACGTGTTAAGAAGTTCCTCTATCGGTTAAAACTCCAGGGTCCACAAACTTGCAGATTCTCTGTTTCTACTCCTCTTCGTGTGTCTTTGTGATGATCCAGCACCGAAATCCAGTTCAAACCTTCCCTGAATCTGTAGGATGCTTTTCAAAAAGGTTCTCGACAGAACCGTCTACAGCACTTTCTCCATCAGTTCATTCCTCATTTCATGATACAAAGAACTCTTTAATCATGCAAATCGTTCTTTTGCGTGTTTGTAGTTCTTTATAGATCAGTTTTCTTTACCAAAGATCTTTAAAGAACCATCCTTTAAGAGTCTAGTGGCCCTGGGTCCAGAAAAAACACCCTTAAGGCTCCTCTGATTTCACAGCGTCATATTTTTACCACCGTGAGGAGCCGAGGAACCAGTCACACTCCAACTGTAAGAGGGGGTCAAAGAGTTTCTGACCGGCTCCTTCAGTCTGAGAGGAGCTGAGACCCCTGAGCAGAACGTTCTGCGTTCTCCACGTCAATCAGAGTGAATCTGTCAGAACTGAGCAGCGGGATTTTCATCAGCAGTGAAGCTCCAGCAGCTCAGAGCGTTCGGCGCTGGTTCCACAGCCCTGGATGATCTCCGAAATCCCACTGAAAGAGCCGTGAGAGCAGCGACGCCCGACACGCTCAGTCCAGTCTGGGATGAGTCTGACTGTGGTGTTGATGTCGTCCGTCCAGCTGGAGGAGGTTCAGACTGAGACCTTGTAGAACTACATAATAAACGTTATGCTCATTTACACCGTTCACAGCTCACTGCACTGATCTGGGATGATTTACAGGAGAAATGAATCATTTAGAAACCAGATGAATCTTTTCGGATCACCCTGTACCTTCACCGGCCCACCACAGAGTGCTTCATGGCCCACTGGCGGTGGGGCCCTGCTCTAGATGTTGTGTCTGCATTTATTTATTTTTGTTGGAGTCACCAAAAAAACTGCAGACTAAACTAAAGGATTTCCTCGTACAGTGAAGATTCTGTGTGAACGTAACAGCAAAGAATGCGACTTGATTTGATGTGCCGTATACAACTGGACAGGCTGCTGCGTCCAGTTTACTGTTATAGATTCAACCTGACCGCTGCGTTTTCAAGGGTTCCAAATGTCGTAAATGTAAATCAGCTCATGTTGTTATGCTGCATGTATGAGAATCTTCTGGGCCGCCCAGCATTTCAGTACATATATATTCTCTGTTATTTCTGTCTTCGTTTATGTTCCCTTGACGGTGATGTTGAGTTTCTGCGAGGCTCCTGATGTGCTGGACTTATAAAGGAACTGTGGGAATGTTGTTGTTTCAGTAAGTGCTGACGGTGATAGAGAAACTGTTTCAGTGTTACAGCAACGTGTGCTTGAGGACTGGCAGACGGGCACAGATGCTGGACTACAACAGAAGTGCTGAGAAAGAGCACACTGTTTCAGGATCAGCAGAGTGGAAGATGGCCTGTCATATTCCATAGACTTCAGTATTCCGTACACAGTATTCTGTACACTTTGATATTCTGTAGACTTCAGTATTCCGTACACTTTGGTGTTCTCTAGATTTTTGTATTCCGTACACTTCAGTATTTTGTACACTCTGATATTCTGTACATTTCGGTATTCCGTAGACTTCAGTATTCCGTACACTTTGATATTCTGTAGACTTCAGTATTCCGTACACATTGGTGTTCTCTAGATTTTAATATTCCATGCACTTCAGTATTCCATGCACTTTTATATTCTGTAGACTACCGTATTCCATACACTTTGGTGTTCTCTAGATTTTAGTATTCCGTAGACTTCAGTATTCCAGTATTCTGTACACTTTGATATTATGTAGATCAGACCAGATCGGCTGTCGGTCAGATGTGGTCTTAACAGTGTCCGTTTTCTGTTTGTGGCAAAGTCAGAAGTAAAAACGTTCACATGGCTCGAGCGTCTCCTACAGCTGTCAGAGTCGTTGCTTAGCAACGGCGTCTCAGCAGTGATACAGTGTTTGTGAGAAACCCGTGATGTTCTGGTGAAATACCAGCACAGATAGAACGACTCTCAACCAATCAGCTCGCGCGGCCGGAGCTGACTGTTGTATAAACTTATTTACTTGTTTCACTGCACTGAATTCAGTTAAACGGGATTACTACGGGTTTATTCCGTAATGAAGCGTGCAGTCCGAGGTCTTTCAGTACTTACGGCGTCCACAAAGCGCATTGCAACATAATTTATCACAATAACGATAAAATACTGCCATATTGCTCAGTCCTACTTTTATCTAATATGATATAAGCCTCAGTTCACATCGCTGTCTCTGCACGTTCGTGTTTAAAAAGGTAGTTTGTACTCAAATAAGCTACGAATCTGAAAATCTCAGCTCTGCTCCATCGAGTTCAGCAGCACTGCCAAATCATGCGACTGAAAGAGGAGAAGATATTAAAGGGCAGAAATAGCTGCTTTTTTGGCTCAGGATTAAAGGGTTAAGCTGCATGACTGGAGGGCAGAGTGAAATGTGACCCCGTTTTAACGGCAATTACGGCAGGAAATGGCTAATTTCACCCTTCATTGTGATTGGTGGCCTCAGCGGCCGGGTAAGAGTTATGGCTGACCTGCCGGACGCTCCGGAGAAACACTAATCACATCATTTACTGCTTTAGCAGCTGCTGCACTGCACTTACCACCAACATCAACACCGCTAACCGGAGCACCTCACCGCTCTGACGCTGTTTCTGATGCTGTTGAGCCCAAAGGACAAACCATAGGTGTTATATAATGTACGCTATATTGCAGCTATAACAGCTTCAGCTCTTCTGGGAAGGCTTTCCACAAGGGTTAGGAGTGTTTATGGGAATTTTTGACCGTTCTTCCAGAGGAGCATTTGTGAGGTCAGACACTGATGTTGGACGAGAAGGCCTGGCTCACAGTCTCCACTCTAATTCATCCCAAAGGTGTTCTATGGGGTTGAGGTCAGGACTCTGTGCAGGCCAGTCAAGTTCTTCCACACCAAACTGGCTCATCCACGTCTTTATGGACCTGCTTTGTGCACTGGTGGTCAGTCATGTTGGAGCAGGAAGGGGCCGTCCCCAAACTGTTCCCACAAAGTTGGGAGCGTGAAATTGTCCAAAATCTCTTGGTGCTGAAGCTTTAAGAGCTCCTTTCACTGGAACTAAGGGGCCGAGCCCAACTCCTGAAAAACACCCCCACACCATGATCCCCCCTCCACCAAACTTTACACTAGGCACAATGCAGTCAGACAAGTACCGTCTCCTGGCAACCACCAAACCCAGACTCGTCCATCAGATTTCCAGACGGAGAAGCGTGATTGGTCACTCCAGAGAACACGTCTCCACTGCTCTAGAGTCCAGTGGCGGCGCTTTACTCCACTGCATTCCACGCTTTGCACTGCACTTGGTGATGTAAGGCTTGGATGCAGCTGCTCGGCCATGGAAACCCATTCCATGAAGCTCTCTACGCTGTTCTTGAGCTGATCTGAAGGCCACATGAAGTTTGGAGGTCTGTAGTGATTGACTCTGCAGAAAGTCGGTGACCTCTGCGCACTATGCCCCTCAGCATCCGCTGACCGCTCTGTCATTTTACGTGGCCGACCACTTCGTGGCTGAGCTGCTGTCGTTCCCAATCGCTTCCACTTTGTTATAATCCCACTGACAGTGGACTGTGGAATATTTAGTAGTGAGGAAATTTCACGACTGGACTTGCTGCACAGGTGGCGTCCGATCACGGCACCACGCTGGAATTCACTGAGCTCCTGAGAGCGACCCATTCTTTCACTAATGTCTGTAGAAGCAGTCTGCAGGCCGAGGGGCTCGGCTTTATACACCTGTGGCCAAAACGTAAGGCAAATTATTCAGTAACTGCATGAAATAAATAAAATCTCCCCTCAGATTATCAGAACGTGTGTTTTATGATCTCCACATTTCACTACATGTTTACAGTTTCCTGCTGAAAGCCAAAAATCTGCGCCGCTCTTTGTGTTGTCTTCTAAAAGTGAGAGAGCAGATCACTGAAGAGACGCCGTCTGTTTATAGTTTAGAGCCCAGATTTGGGGAAAAACGGGTCGACTTTCAGTAGAAAAACAAACTGAGTTCAGCTTCTTTTATTATAAGGGTTTAAAATGACGTCACCGTCTATTAGACTGGAGAGAAGAGCTACAGCCTCACACGACGCCCAGCTTCTGAATGGAGCTTATGAAATAGGAACGTTATGGAGAACATGACGATGAGCGGTTTGAGACCACCGGTGGTCCCGAGTCCTTTAATATCTCCTATAATCATACCTGCAGAAAGGAGCTGAATTCCAGGCATATTATACAGTCACTGGTGTTGAATGACTATGGAGTAACTCCAGTGACGGTGACTCCAGAGACATTCTGCTTAAAACTGAGGATTCTGTAAATCGGCTGACTCGTTGGCTGATCAGGTGACCTTGTGTATTTAATATCAGTTATAAAAATCGTAATTTGGCCTTGTTTTGACAAAATTTGAATCACCCAGCCATTAAAGCACAAACACCAGTGACACATAGAAGAAGGATAGTGTAGTGGGTGGTGGTCGGTTAGTGTAGTGGGTGGTGGTTGGGATAGTGTAGTGGGTGGTGGTTGGTTAGTGTATTGGGGTGGTGGTTGGTTAGTGTAGTGGGTGGGGGTTGGTTAGTGTAGTGGGTGGTGGTTGGGATAGTGTAGTGGGTGGTGGTTGGGATAGTGTAGTGGGTGGTGGTTGGTTAGTGAAGTGGGTGGTGGTTGGTTAGTGTAGTGGGTGGTGGTTGGATAGTGTAGTGGGTGGTGGTTGGGATAGTGTAGTGGGTGGTGGTTGGGATAGTGTAGTGGGTGGTGGTTGGTTAGTGTAGTGGGTGGTGGTTGGTTAGTGTAGTGGGTGGTGGTTGGGATAGTGTAGTGGGTGGTGGTTGGGATAGTGTAGTGGGTGGTGGTTGGGATAGTGTAGTGGGTGGTGGTTGGTTAGTGTAGTGGGTGGTGGTTGGATAGTGTAGTGGGTGGTGGTTGGTTAGTGTAGTGGGTGGTGGTTAGATAGTGTAGTGGGTGGTGGTTGGTTAGTGTAGTGAGTGGTGGTTGGTGGTTGGTTAGTGTAGTGAGTGGTGGTTGGTGGTTGGTTAGTGTAGTGGGTGGTGGTTGGTTAGTGTAGTGGGTGGTGGTTGGATAGTGTAGTGGGTGGTGGTTGGTTAGTGTAGTGGGTGGTGGTTGGATAGTGTAGTGGGTGGTGGTTGGTTAGTGTAGTGGGTGGTGGTTGGATAGTGTAGTGGGTGGTGGTTGGATAGTGTAGTGGGTGGTGGTTGGTTAGTGTAGTGGGTGGTGGTTGGATAGTGTAGTGGGTGGTGGTTGGTTAGTGTAGTGGGTGGTGGTTGGATAGTGTAGTGGGTGGTGGTTGGTTAGTGTAGTGGGTGGTGGTTGGATAGTGTAGTGGGTGGTGGTTGGTTAGTGTAGTGGGTGGTGGTTGGATAGTGTAGTGGGTGGTGGTTGGTTAGTGTAGTGGGTGGTGGTTGGATAGTGTAGTGGGTGGTGGTTGGTTAGTGTAGTGGGTGGTGGTTGGTTAGTGTAGTGGGTGGTGGTTGGATAGTGTAGTGGGTGGTGGTTGGTTAGTGTAGTGGGTGGTGGTTGGATAGTGTAGTGGGTGGTGGTTGGTTAGTGTAGTGGGTGGTGGTTGGTTAGTGTAGTGGGTGGTGGTTGGATAGTGTATTGGGTGGTGGTTGGATAGTGTAGTGGGTGGTGGTTGGTTAGTGTAGTGGGTGGTGGTTGGTTAGTGTAGTGGGTGGTGGTTGGTTAGTGTAGTGGGTGGTGGTTGGATAGTGTAGTGGGTGGTGGTTGGTTAGTGTAGTGGGTGGTGGTTGGATAGTGTAGTGGGTGGTGGTTGGTTAGTGTAGTGGGTGGTGGTTGGATAGTGTAGTGGGTGGTGGTTGGTTAGTGTAGTGGGTGGTGGTTGGTTAGTGTAGTGGGTGGTGGTTGGATAGTGTAGTGGGTGGTGGTTGGATAGTGTAGTGGGTGGTGGTTGGTTAGTGTAGTGGGTGGTGGTTGGTTAGTGTAGTGGGTGGTGGTTGGTTAGTGTAGTGGGTGGTGGTTGGTTAGTGTAGTGGGTGGTGGTTGGTTAGTGTA